>NC_135498.1:217056819-217169186 GCF_052857255.1 Amblyomma americanum | reverse complement strand
ACACGCGAGCACATGGCTGTGCTCTTTGGGCCACTGTGTCTGACATTGCCACACATCGAAGTGTAACATGACACGAAGCACCACATCCAGGTGCATCTCCTCTTGCGCCATTTTGCAGCGATGAGTGGCTGCGCCGCACACAGTGGACCTCTAAAGAGTGCGGCCATGCGCTCACATGTTTGCACTAAATGTGGCCAGCTCTGTACATTCCGGAATTGGCATAATTATTTGAAAAGGCCTTGCACATGGTCAGAGGTTTCCCAACCCATAATTTCCCCCTCCTTTCCTGCATTCTTTAATTTATCGTTATACTTTAACCTTACGCCCTGCACCTCCTGACATCACTTCTCGGAACCTTGGCCGCCATACTCCTCCCCCTCCCCCTTCTTTTTGCCTTTTCTCCGAACCTGCCCTCATTTTCTCTTTTTCCTTCAAATTATTTTGCCCCCCCCCCCCCCCCCCTGGTATTTTATTCTGCCATGCTGCTTAATTCCTTTATCCTAGTTTTTCAGGAAAAGGCAGCCAGCCATACCAAGCTACCTGTTGCGGCTGGACATAAAGCCATTCAAGCCCACTATCCACACTCCATACCCCGAGATTCGTTTCTACTGAATTGGGCTTTTTTGTTTTCAAAGTTTTGCAGGTCAACCGGTTAACCTTCTTTAGCAGCTATCATGCCTGGTCAAGGTTCACGCTCCCCATTGTAACGCCCTTCCCATATCGCACCCTCGTCCCACACAACAGGCCTTTCGCCTCGACGTGAAAACCTTATTTAAACCCCACCAATGATGAACACTTTGCCAGACAAAGACAAGTCCTCTTGTCGAAACGTCGGCAAGCACCCTGAGGCTTTTACCTTCCTTATTCAGTTTGTGAGATACCAGGGACAGGTGTTCAAGCAGCCATACCACACTAATACCCCTGTCACACGGGCACCGCAAAGGCCTTTGAGAATCATATCCAAAGGCGTAAGGAGTGCAGCTACCCGGTACAAATGTTGCGCCTTTGTCGCTAAGGGCCTTGGAGGCGAAGGCGCTCAACCGAGACCTTCGGAGCCCGAAGACGCGGCATTCGAGAAGCTGTGATCGCAGTACCATCCAAAGTCAAAAAGTAAAAGCAATAAAAAAAATAAATAAGCTAATAATGTTTGAAAACATTTTTTCAAATACGAAAGGTATGTCTGGCTTTGGTTTTTGTACGGGTGTTTATGTTTTATGTTCAAATTTCAAGACAGTGAAAGTGTTGCGGCAACACCGAGCGCCCATGGTGGCCAAGGCAATACACGTACAAAACCTGCTCCTGCTGATGAGAGTAGCTGTTGCGGTACTTTTAAAGAAGCAATCAGAATAAAAAAATTGTCAAAGCTCAACGAATGAACAGAATACACCACTTTAATTTTAGAACACCCACTTCAGCCACCTCGAGTATAGCAGCGGGTGCTAAGCCTGAACGACTTTCACCTTTGGGCTGCACCGTGTAGCTGCATCGCTGCTCCTTTAAGCTTTCGCTCCTTTGGTGAAAAATGGTGCCTTTGCTGGAAAGGCCTTCGAGGAATGCCATGTGACAGGGCTATAAAGCACATTTTTTACTGACACGAAAGACTCAGTGCCTTTAGTTCTGACAACATTCTGAATCATGCTTTGGTGGCTTAGCATATCAAAATACTGGACATGACAAAATCAGCTAATTAGTGAGGGCTATTTGCTATAGGTAAAATTATAATTCTCCTAAAATAATGAAAAGAAACCACCAGCACTGACATCAATGTACAATTTGGCTGTAACATACTGACATGACAATATAGTTACACGTAAATTCCCTTTTCGCAATTCAAAACTGCGTGCATTATTTCTAGAAAGTGCGAGAACAGAAGCTCATACATAGTGCCAAAGAAAAGAGTGCATAATAGTACCACTTATGAGGTGTTTATTGGCAACTGCAATGAGCAAGGCTATGTTAATGGCAATCCAGAGTTATTATGTGTCTTATGAGCGCATGCACTTGGGAGGTGATAGCAGCTGTGGACGCAGCTGTCCATCGCAGTTTTGAGTCTGTCGAGATAACACATGGGGTAAGGTATTCCCTGTTTTGCTGCCGAAGGCAAAACCGTCAGCGAGTGGAGTTGCCTTGCTATTCACTGTCAATATCTACTGCTCAAAGTAAAGGAAACTAGGGCATAAAACATACAGCATTTCATACTATGCTTTGGCCAAATGCAGTGAGAATGAAACAGACTAGAGACTTGTCTTATGACGTTTGCACTCTTTACTTTGCACCAGAGGAAAATAAATTTATGTACAGTTGACCTACTGCTTGCCACAGTCCTAGAAGAAATGAATCCAGGTCTCAGAAATTCTACCGAGAGAATACTGATGCTGCATGTGCATTTCTCTGAACTGTTTTGAAATATGCAGAAGTTACCAAATTTTTTACTACCTGATTACATACTGTAATCTTTGCAAGGAATATGAGGTTAACGGACAGGGAAAAAATGTCAGGAATGGTACCTGTGGTACGGGGCACTTGGACAAACAAATGACCCACTGGGCGTCCCCAGGAGCTCTGCTACCAGGCACCCCTAGCAACAGTAGTCAATTTTCCAGATCCAAAGGAGCCATGCGAATGATTGCCGAAAAGTCAAGTTTAAGGACAGCAGATGCATGAACACAAAACAGTTTTCCAACTTTGTTTCAGTGTGATAAATGGTTTCAAATCTCTAGACTATATCTGGTAGTACACAAATTATCAGAACACCGTCTCCCGCTCAGAATCATCTCAAAACACATTCGACACGCAGTACCAACATGGACAGTTCGTGCTTAATTGAATCCAAAAGTTTACGCTGATCGACCAATATTACTCTAAATAGAGACAGAAAGCGCATGCACGTTGTACTGATGTTATCGTGAACATAACATGCGACGAGACGCAGGGTTACAATACAAACAAAAAACCGCTTTCAAAATTTGAGAACAAAAGGCTCACCTTCTCACAAGTTCGCCAAACCGGAGACGTTGCCGAGTGGCTGCCGCCAAAGTCACTCGCAATGCACAGAAACAATAAAAATGCAGTGCCGCTGACTTTCCTTGAGCAATTCCAGTCGATTGAACTTCCAACTGTTCGCACCGACTACCTCTCTCTGCAAGCATGTCTAAATGTTAGCGGCCCGCAGCCACGCCATTTGCAATTTACGGAGCTACACGGGAAATTCATAGCGCCATTCGCGTATTCGCGCTCAAGCTCACGTCGCTGATGTCGCAAAGGCGCACAACGGCAAAAACATATAAGATGTATTTAATTTTACGGTAGCTTTTTTAGCTGACAACTTGAATCGTTTGATATATTGTTTTTTCTTTTCGTTGCATGAACGTTATTACCACCAGCGGCAGCGCAGCTTGGCCATGGCTAGCCATGGCGAAGTCGAAGCGCTAGCCGAGCCCGCAGTCGGAAACATGTGCGCAGTTAGCGCAGTGTGGAGTTGAATGAACAGGCGCTATGGAATGCGTTTTTGTTCTTCCGTGTTCGCTGCGTGCGTCCTGCGCGTTGTGTGTCTTTAGTATGAGTGTGTATATGTGTGTGGCCCGAACGCTGCATTGGAGTGTACATACAACAGCTCGCTGTCCCGTGCGGCATCGGTGCGTAGTAAAACGATCATGCAGAATGTGCGTTACAATGCCAGTGGCCCTGCACGAAAGAGGAGACTTGAAGCCGACGGAAAAGCTGATCTCCCTCGTGGGACTGCAAGAATCTGACGAGTAACAGTCGACGTGCGTTTCGGTGGATGATTCCGTTTACCACGCCAAAAAATTCAGCACTGGCCAACAGCAATGATGAACTGCTGCTGCATCATCACCTGTGTGATGTTTGTGACAAGCTTGTTGGATGTGAACGTGGCCATGAATGGTATTCGCCGAGCAGTGGCCCTCAGGGCGTGGCACCAGTGGATACCTGAAGACGATTACTGTTTGCCCGCGCCCTGGTGCCTCGCATTCAACCGAATGCTTTGGCGTTAATTATTTATATCTGAATTTCACACGTAGTTGGACTCGCAAATATTACCGCGTACAAACGTACCGTCGGAAGAGCACCCTTTTTCATTTTTTTAGGGAGGGGGTGGGGGAATTACCGTCTGCTCAAATTTAATGTCACTAATATTTTGAGCTTATTTTCTAAACAGGTGCCGTGGTGGCACTGTAAGCAATGCATTTACTGGGCAGAAGTTTATTTTATGTTGTGTTGGCACAAGGTTAATGATTGTCATTGTACTGTGGTGCCATGTTCAAACAAAACACATAATTGTACACTCTCTTTGAAGAATGTCTAATGAGGTAATAAATTACTGAGCAGCGACTATGCACTGTGGTAAATGCGACGGACGTTACTGAATTACTTCACACTTGTCATGTTCTGTTGTCGTTAGTGATTACGTATGCCTTGGTGTCTGCTGCTTTCCAGTGTAGGGGTCGAGAGGCATGTCGAGCTCCACTTAGCAGCTTTTTTTCCTTCCACTCTCTACTGGCCAACGTGGTAAAATAAACTCAACATAATGCGTGATTGCTCAGACCTAGATTAGACTACCATTTCACTTATTTACTCTCAGGGCCAATTGGCATCGAAGAGAGGAGAGCGACTAACATAAATACATGTGTAGGCAGATTAATTAAAATGATTATACACAGCAGACTTGAAGGCATTGGATGCAGTGGTGGACATGACAAAGGCAGAGAAGATGTGACAGCTGGAAACGTAGAAAAGTGGAGATCTGCGTGTGTTTGTACGTGACTTAAGGTGAACGCTAGCAAAAAATTAAGAAGGCGCAGAAGACTGAGGCCAGAGTTAAAACTGTAGTTTAACAGAGGAAAGCACCTCCCAGCAAGCCAAAATGTGCACATGCAAGCAGTTATGTGAACACAGAACATAGAAAATGACACTCCTTTTTGGACAGAAGGAAAGCTAAGGCACATTGCTTATTGTGATGTTGCTTAAAAAGTTGGTGTCTAGTTGTTGCCCTTCATATCTGGTCCTTCCACACCCAGCAACTGAAATGCCATCAAAAAGGAGCATCTCCAATCACTCTAATTACATGGGAGGTACACATCGCCAGATGTCAGAGGCTTGGCGTCTCATCTTGCAGACTAGCTAGTTTGGCAGATTTAAACTTTACCGCATGTAAGAGGCATGCGGTAGCCTTGAAGGAGAGTATTTCATAAGTGTTACAGCATATTGTACAGTGCTGGCATGCTTCATTATTTACATCACAGTAATATGCTAGCACAGGCTGTAAAGTTTGTAAGTGAACAGAAAAAAACAATGTTCATGCCATATCTTAGCCACATTCTTAGTATTGTATAAAAAGTGCAAATAAGGAATTCATTTTTTTGTCAGCTTTTTCTTTCTGTGCATTGATTTTTTGCAAGTTAGCAAGGTTCTACAGTCTTGTGTGCCTATCGGCTGGCCCCTTGTTTGTCAAAGGTACCGAGTACACAATGGGTCGTGTCAGTGCAAGCTAAGTAAACGATGGATAGAAAATTCGTGCTTTCAGAGTATTTCCAGAAAAAACTGCTATTATTTCCTACTCAGGATGGGGGAACAGCATCGATGGTGCACATCCTCCTTGTCACTGCAGCAATTATGGCTGCTCGCTGCTTTTTGGTGGCGTTTCATTTATCTGCAGGAAGAGCAGGCATGAATGGGCGGCAATAGGTACCTACTAAATTAAACATTGCATTGAGCAATATGTTGTTGTGTCGGTGCTTTTGTTATCCATGAAGGAGTTGGTGTTTTTGATTAATGGTTGTGTAGCAAAGATGTAACTGCTACATTGCACTGCATTCACAGATTTGTTTGCCCATGCTTTTGGTTTACTCAGTTGTTTATTTCCTTACCAAATGGCAGATGGAAATTCGGCTTTCAACTTGTGCACTTTCATCATGTTTGCAATGTACTTTCAGCTGGTGTTCAGTTTCACTTTGGAGAAGTTGTCCAACCATTGTCTGTGTCTAAATGTTTTCTAACAGTTGACCTCATTACGCAGCATTTCTCACAGAAAGCAAATGTTGCAGTAACATTTTTATTAAATGTTACTCTATCATGTGGCTAGCAATGTAGCGAAAAATATTTTCATCAAGTCAGCTTTTAACATTATAGCAAATTAAGGCCTTTATTATTTAACGTTGCTCACAATTTGTACCATTCACTCAACCTTGAATCAGCGTAATGCGTTATCACCCTTCCTCGGCTCTTCATTGTGTTAATCACATTAGACATGCTCACGGTCGTTCGCCATGCTAGTTTGCGGACATTGTTGGCTAAGAGTAAACCAGACAAATAAAAAATCGGACGTCATGTGATGCCTATAGTCCGCGGGCCAGCAGTTCATCGTGTAAAAGTGGCGTCACATCATAAGCATCTTCTGTTTTTGCTGCCTTTAAGCAAGTTATTAGTGCGGTTGGTGCAACACATAGTCGATGGGGTCAACCGTCCTGTCGTGTTAAGTTTTGATCCCTTAAAGTGAATGTTTAGTATTTTTCCCTGCAACGACTACAAAGGAATACGGACGTTTCCTTCAATACTGGACTGAATATACGGTCATTCCCTACGTTTCATTGAAAGCAGAAGTGGTTCTGTATTTAAAACGTACATAGTCTACGTTATAGGTACGGAATTTTTTTACAGTGTAGGTTCATATAATCACGAGTGTTAAGAGTTTGTTTTACTATGGTGAGATTTATTTAAAACAGTTAAAAATGAAGCGTCCAGGCCCATGCATTTCGCATTGCAGGAAATGACAAAAGGAGAGTGAGAACGAGAAAGGGCCAAGTCGGCGGGAGGTCTCACACGTCTCGCTAGTGTGACATGGGAGTTGGCGAACCACCGGCCAACTGCCGTCTTGTGGGAGACGTGGCGCCGACGCCGACAGTCGACCGACTGTTTTCGTCGGCGCACTGTGACATAGAGCCAGACATCACGACGACATGGTTTTGGCAGACCGAATCGGCCGGCTGTTGACCTGTCTTTTGCACAGTTGTCCTTTTAATATGTAAACAAACCCCCCCACCCCCAACTACGTATACAGCCAGCTCACTGCTAATGCAAAAGACATGCTTATCTATTCAATATATAAGTTGTGTGTGTCTGAATTGTGTATGCATTAAAAATTCACATTTTAGCACACTGCAGTCAAACACAAATGCACATAAGAAATTGACTTTTCCAGTTGTTTGGAACAGGTAAAATCAGTTCTAATTAAAGCAGTTCTACATTTTACAGAACAGTGACAATGTAACAATAGTGACTTATTTTTGTGGTTTTTCAGTCCATTATTAAAGCCAAAACAGAAATAGCACTGTGTGGCTGCAAAGGGGCTTAGACATGCATCACTTGGTTGTAGTGCAAGGCGCTTTGTTCTCCACAGAGACAGCGGGCCATCAGGTAGTCCTTTAGCACATCTTCATGAGCTGATATTGCCGTTGCTCAAGTCAGACTACAGAATTGAAAACAAGTATGGGAAGTTCTGCTGAAGGCCATGTCATTGTTGCCATGTACAAAATAAGCTGGCATATATTTTGTTCAACTCCAAAGCATTCTCAAATGTCGCTGTGAGTGGAAAACAATTTGGGTGCCTTTGTATTGCATAAAAGTCTACACGTCTTTCTATTACTATAAACATAATTAGATGTGGGAGCCAGTAAAGTGGATTACAGGTAGAGGAAATGCAAGAACCAATTTGGAGGGCTTACATTGCAATGGCTCCTGGCTTAGGCTGGGAAAGAATACTTTGTGCAGTCAGGGAAACAGGATACAATGACCCTATAATCTGCTTATCTCGCGCAAACACCAACATCTCAAGAAGAATTTGTAAACTTGGATTTCCAGGATGAGGTCTATGATGTTGCCCAATAAAATGAAATAAAAGTTGAGCCATTTAAGTATGTGACAGGCATATATGCGTATGTTCTCTGATACAACTTTTAAGCAATGTTTAAGAGTTATTTTCACTCATTAGTAAAATGTAGACTGATTGAATGTAAAGGTGATCAGTTCACAATCTAGCTAGCAAAAGTGAGCATTGCTCACTGTTAACTGATGTTTATACAACTCAACATGTGTTGAATTTTAAAAAGAGTGCAGCGATTAGTTGCTGACTGTCAACATTTTCAGCAAAATATATCTATTTCACTGCAAGTCTGGTTTGAAAGAATGAAATTAATTGAGGCATCGATAGGCATCAGAAACTTGGAAAAGACCAATTTGAAGTTAGGCCGAAGAAAGCCGAAAAAAAAACAGAAAAGCAGTGATGACTTTTGTCTTTACTGGTGTCTCTTTGTTGCAAATTGAAGTTGACGGCTTTTGTGTTCAAGATGAACCAACAGCCCTGTTAACACTATCCTGAATATATAAAAGTCACATGCATAAACATGCATTCGTAGCATTCTCACTGAGCCATGTTATGAAGGCGGTGTGTTGCTTAGCTGAAGAGACGATAAGAGAGAGAAATCAAGAAAAATCTGACCTAGACAGGCACAATAATGCATGCTTAGCTTTTGAGTGCACACGTTCAGTTGGCTAGACCTAGCTTTTGAACAGTGTGCAAGTAAGCGTAAATGCAACTGTATGCCATCCAACAAAAGTATTGTGTAAATGTGCCCCAATATTACTTGAAATAGATTGTGAGGAAAGTTCTTACGCGTAAGAGAACATTGCATTGGCTTGCCGAGCTGAGCAAGCGACTAAGCACTTCATTAGAACAATTTATTTTAACATTTATTATACCTAAATAGTACTAAATGACAATACTTGAGTGGTCAGCTTTGTGTAGAAGTAATCAACCATTAGAATCCAAGCACAGCCATACGGCTACAAAAGGAAGCTTTGCAGCTCTTCTTTATGGCCTTATGGCTGCACTTGGGTGGACATTAATGAGTATTTACTCCCTTATTACAAATATTCTCTGCCTTGGGGAAGTCACTTTGATCAGTGGATGGACATCATCATTTGCTGGGTGGATTTCTGCAGTGACCAGCTCAAAGGACAAGAGGCTAGTAAGCCTTGTGAGGTGGAAGGCCATTCCAGCCTTTAGAGGCAAAAACAAAAATCAATCTTGAAATGCAGTGGCATGAGCTAACTGAGGCACAACAGTACTTGTGCGGCTAGTGCAGAAGGAAAGATGAGTCAGAACAGATTAGTTGGTTATGTGATGGTAAAGAGTTAAAAACCCTGCAGTTTCTGCCCGACATGAAGAAATTTGAAGATACACCTTTGGTGCTGTGAAACTGGAGCTTCAACAAAAGTCTGAGCAAATAAAACAAGGGCTCAGGTCTGAACTCATTCTAGGATTTTAGTTAAGTTCGATTTGTGCCATGTGCCAGATGGTGCCACACAGGGGATCTGAACGCAAGTAACTTGGAAGACGGCGATGCTAAGTACATGTTTTGGTGTAAATATCCTAGGCTGTGGGAGGGCGTAAAAGCATTAAGAGGTGAGACCATGCTACATTGCGAGCCATGTGAACGGCTGAGTATTTCAACCAGTATCCAGTGAAAATACCTTTCTCGGTAAGCCCTTATAAGTAGGCAAAATGTAGTTTTGCTGACAATAAAAAAAGACGTGAGCACATTCTTAGTAACATTAGCAAACAGGCCATTCCAGAGCATGCAAAATGTTGTTTTGGAGAACTAAAACATGGGTATTTATTGCAAGATGGCAGACCCCTTCATATAGCCATCAGTGAAGGCATGTAACAAAACACTGAAGGGAAAGCCATAATGTAGGCAGCTGAGGCTCAAGGGCAATGCCTTGGAGGATATCCAAGACTGCAGGAAAAGGCAGGATGCTTAAGAATTGGCAAGGGAAATCTGCCGACGGCTGGCTTGGATCTAGTTTAGAGCTATTGGATACAGGTTAAAGCACGACAAAAAAAGCCATACATAAATAAGGGAATCACATGCTTTTTCAAAGCCAAGAAGAAAAGCATCGAAGGGGATATTGCAGTCAAAGTGCATGTCGTGAAGAACAAGAGCAAGTTGGCTATTGCAGGAATGTTTTCTAAAAGCTTGCCAATTCGGATGAAACAACTTAATGGGCCAAAACAATCTAGCAGGGCAAGAGTACAAAATGTGTTTGGTGATTTGCAGCACATGCCAATGGCATAAATAGGGCCATAGGTGCTGGGAAATGATGGGTAAGAAACATAGAGGGGCCGAACTATGATGAGGCAGGAAGCTATCTGCACAGTATGCACTAGATATGCGTACACCGTGCTTCCTGTCCCGTTGATGTTTGCTACAAATTTCGCAAAACTTGGTACGGGTGTACTGTCGGGTGAACCGGCAGTAAGTTTGCATATTGAAACTGCGCTAAGGAAGGAGGACAACAGAGCAAGAATTGTTACTATGTGTAGTGGTGCTGTTTTCCGTCGACTTTGTTCCTAACATACCTTTACCAGCTCTACAGGGCTCATTTTGCAGTCTGCTGTTTTAAGTGGTGTCAGGTAAAGCCAATCGCTATTCTTCAACCAACAAACTGCTGTGCCATACAACACATCCTTCTAATCATCTTCATAAGTTGCAAGATAAATGTACTTCTTTAGTCTCATATTCAAAATAACACAGATTGATTGCTTGTGTCATCATCAGAACTAAAAAAATTAACCATACTTTCACATATACATCCATTCCTCATTAGTGCAGTCCTCGTTAATATGGACTCATACTATTAGCAGTGTTTCTGGGGAAAAAACTTTTTTCAATGCACTTACGCTTTGCTAACATAGAAACTTGCTGATCATAGTGGACTGAGTGAAAATGCATACGGCCCATTGTTGCATATGTTCTTGTCCCATTAATGTGCAGAGGGGAAAAACTTAAAATTTTGGATTTGAGCAGATAAATCGAACGCTGCCTGAATCATATACCTATCTTGCACACTGGAATTGCCATCACAATGCTTGCCCCACTGTCTGCACAGACTGTTATGCTAACCCGTGGACTGCCAGGCACACTGACTTCTAACCAGCTCACACACTTTCTGGTTGCCAAGGAGCTTCTCTTTCTAGTGTAAAAATCACTGTCAGGGCTCGGCGAATCACATCCTGGCTTGGATTCCTCATTGCACAAAATGAAATAACCTGCTTAAAATTAAAACAACAGAATCGCTTGCTTATATTATAACCTCACGTATGCCTACCCGCAGCCCGCAATTCTAGGTTAGCATATTTTATACTGAGTACACCGCAGAAGAAAAGAAAAATGCAACACTCCTGATTCAGGCATGCGCAGCGGGCAAGAACAGAACTAGGCACCGGTGCAAAGCAGGGAATCTGCTAATACAAGCAGCAACAGCTATTTCATTCAAGAAAAGGAATGGGTTCAAATTAAATGTGGTCTTTGCCTTGGCAGGTCAGTGGTTCCATTGATACTACAGGACTCTCAGAAACAGGGCAACATCGGTATTGCAGAACCAACCACCATGCAACAATGCTTAGCACATTTCAAAGAACTGAAATAAGCTTTGTTATTGTAGCTTTGAATCTGTGCAGGAATGGTACTGTCATGACCACACAAATGTGAAAGGATAAGTGGGCCAGACAACCTAGCCGATCACTGGGGAAGGTGCAAATATGCGTCTATATGTCAGCAAATAAACTTTTGTTAGTGTAAAATGTAAGGAGGATTAAGGAAATCTTGGAAGCGTTCTACACTGTCGATACACAGCTGATTGTGCTTGCCATCGCCGTCACTCAGCAGACAAGTAATCATGTCCGTAGCACGCAGTCACAGGCAAATGAAGGTAGCAAGGTGCATGTGCATTCTGACATCACCTTCTCAAGGCTTCGAAACTGTGTTGTTAAACAAACTGGTGCGGCTGTCCCAGGGAGTGCTGGTGAATAACCACTTAACACCAGCAAAGCAGAGTTCACGAGCTGCTCTGCAACAATAGCATTGTGCACACATCCACTTTCGTACCGCTGATCTCCTGATCGAAAGGGACCGTGAGTAAAATCAACAACAAACAGTGTACGGCTCATGAGGCGCTTCAAGGTCACTGAATTTTTCTGATTACAGTGGAAACCAAGATCCCACTTCAACTTCACATTGCCAAGAATTTTTCAAAGCAAAAAGGTAAAAAAAGCAATGGGGAAATATTTTCATAATATATATATATTTTTTTTCAAGACTTGTTATGCACAACTTGTTCTGTGGACAATTTTTACCCCATTAGTTGCTGCCAGTTATTTTTTTTTGCATAACAGAGTAGAATGCTCATTGAAAAGTAGACTCATGAGTTAACACATATGAGAGATTCTACACTGCGAACTAGCCGTGATTTAAATGCGGCAATGATTCTTGTTCGTAATCGCGTAATACCATGTCACAACCTAAACCGAAATGGCTAGAGGAAGTGTTCAGTCACCCATTCATCGCGCAAATATTTATTGCAGACAAATATCTGCACAGCCGGCAGGAAATAAAAAGAAATGACGCCCCCGAAGATACATCTTGTGACATTCCTTGTGTGCTACGAGGTACATTCCTTGTGTGTGCATCGAGTTGGGGCTTAAGGCCGCCCCTCTTTTCCAGCTGCATACCTTTGCAGAAAGCAGGACGCCGGCCCACGCGGAAACCGAGAGCCCCCGAGTACATACGGGGAACGAAAATTGTCGCTTGACGCACGGACCCCCTCCCCCCCCCCCCCTTTTGACGTGGGCTATCGCCGGGAAGGCACCCACAGCTTCCCGCCGTGCCTCGTGAACAAAAGCGCATTCCCAGGAGGGCCGTGACGGACACCTGTCATGGCGGACAGGCAAGACTCGCCAAGAATGTGGGAAGACAGGGGCGACCCTTAATCTGGTTTCCCGGAGCGACAGACGAACCCCTTCATGCTTATTAGCTGTGTCCCGCCGTCGGTAGCCCGGCAGCATCGTGGGCCCTTTCGCCCCCTCCTCTGTTGCTGACGGGCGACGCGGACCGATGGTGGGTGGCGGTATGCATGCATGGGGCAAGGATTAGCTCCGAAGGGAGAGCCTGTGGATACTCTCACTTGAGAGAGAGTTGTGGCGTTTTTGTTTATTTAGTTTGTGTTGTTAACAAGACTCTGGGTTCGAGGCTAAGCCCAACCCAAGGGGTTGTCCCCATCTCGCATGTTATTTTTGATTGGAGAATTGATGCTTTGGGCGGGCCACTGAAAATGACCGCCCTTAGTCCTTTGTTAATCAAGTGCTTAAAAGCGCATGTAAACGGATGCAGTCCAGTCTGAGCTGGGGCTCCATGCTTAGCATGTAATGTGATGCTACTTAGGCACTAACCTGCCCGGTCGATGAGTAAAGTAGTGCAAAGTTTGTTCTTTTGTAAATTCAGTTCTGCTTTTTCCAGTTTAACTCTCTGTATATGTATGTTGTAAAATTATGCTCTGCTGTCATCATCTACAAGCTCGCCTCCTGTTCATCTTCCAAGCCGAACGACACTAGAGGAAGGGACGACATCGTTCGCCAAGAGGGCCTTCAGCGCTGAAGCCCGACGGCGTGCAGCTTCTGCCAGCAACCGCTCGAGCCCAACTCCGGAGCCACTCCATCGCCCCCATGAAGTCGTCGGCACGTAAGCTCGGACGCCCCAGCCTCTGATGTATAATCTTAATCATGTGTAATTATTGAATATACCTGTTTGTTTAAACTGAGCCATACGGTGTCTCTTTGCCTCTCCGTCCCGTGTGGACCTGCGCATTATGGGGGTCATCTCACTGGTGTCAGAAGTGGGGTCTCAAAAGCAAATGTCCTCTGAATGCTGCGACATTCATGGCTTCAAAATTGTAATCAAAAGGGAATCACGGGACTGATTGTGGGACTTTTACCCCCATTTGAGAGGCTTGAGGCACCGGAGGGCTTGAAAAAAAAAATGTCTGTATTTGAGGGAGCTCCCACTCCACAGCCGTCGCTCGGAGCAAGCATGCTGGCATTGGGAAGCGTCATTCCGACGTTTACAGGAGATAAGACAGGGGTTCCAATCTGCGATTTCTTTTCCATGCTAGAAGAGATTGGGAAAATGGGGGGATGGTCCGATGCTCAAATGCTGGGAATGGCGAGGTGTAAGATGGCAGGAGCTGCTCATGATTTTGCAAGGCGAGACGAAAAAGTGAAATCCACAAAATCATTTGCGGAACTTAAGAAGCTCGCGTTTGAGCATTTCGACACTGAACCACGTCACGTGCGGGTACAGAGGTTCCGTGACGCCGGACAGATGGTAGGGGAGGACGTGCGAACGTTTGCGTCGCGGCTTCAGCGCCTAGCACGCGATACGTTAAGCAGGGAGGAGGAAGGGGACCAGCTAAGGAAGAAATACGCGGAGGATCTACTTAAAGAGGAAATGACCGCTTTGTTCGTGGCTGGTCTGCAAGACCCCGTGCGCCGGTTCGTGCTCTCGCGCAAGCCGAGCAATTTCGACCAAGCCGTGGCGGCCGCATTGGACGAGGAACGAAATGAGGCGTTAACGACAGCCGCAGCGAGAGTACGCGTCATAGAGAGAGCAGTGCTCAACCCAGAGGTTGCTCTCTTGACAGAGCGGTTAGATCGCTTAGAACAGCTGCTATCTCAGCAGGTAGAACGCCAGGTTGAAGCGCGCGCTCAACAGCGCTCATTCGCTGGAAACCGGAGACCGCCACAAAGCTACAGGCGCGGTATGCGAGATTTTGAAGAAATCGTATGCTTCGCTTGCCAGGGTCGCGGACACATCGCCAGGTTCTGCCAAAACGTGCGCCGTGGGGAGCCACAAAGAGAAGCAGGCGAGACACGCCCTAAGCAAGCCTACAGCGGGGCTCCAGATACCGAGACAAAAAACTAGTTAGTCCTCCCCAGCCTGAGGAGCGTGGGGAGGGAGCAGTGGATGATGAGGTGGTGGTAGTTTGTGTGGCCGACGAGGCATGCCCTGTTGTGCGTTGCAAGTTAAATGGTTGTTGCATGGAATTGTTGATAGATACGGGGTCAAAGGTGACATTGCTTAAGGAGAGCAGTTTTAACACGCTTCGAAGGAAGGGGGACCGCGAGGTGTTGGAAGCGTCTGGTGGTATGGCAACCAAATTTGTAGGCATAACGGGGGATCCTCTTGGCATAAGTGGACTCTACCGGTTACACTTCTCTCTCGGCGGAATTGCATTGGAGCACCCCTGCTACGTATGCCCGGACACGGTGTCTCTGCCAAACGGAGTGTCAGGTATATTAGGGCAGGATTTTTTGAGAAAAGGGAAGGTAGTAGTCTCATTCTCTGAGGAAGAGGTTAATGCGGGCGGCTCAAAAGTTCCGTTTTTGAACAGGAGAGGGGCTGAGATTCGCATTACCGATATTGACACCCGTCAAACAGTGGGATCATTGGAGAAGGTATATTCGCGGGTTGCCGTCCGGCTGGTCGAGGAGGCGGTCGTCCTTCCTTGGTCGGAGCACATTTTGTACGCGTTTGTGCCTTCAGATGTAGAGAGCGGCGCCGTGGGAGTGCTTGAGCCGGTCGACTCTCTCAGCAATGGCCTGAAGGCAGCCGCGTGCCTCGTGACAGTTAATGACGCCCACAGAGTGCCCCTACGGGTGGTTAAGTGTAGCCAGCAGCCACTGAGCCTTCCCAAGAACAAAACATTGGCTTTCTTCACCTCTGCGATAGAGCAACATGAGCCCACCGATACGGTACTCGCAACTGTAGAGCATGCTAGTCCTTCGGCTGCTCCAAAGGTGTCGTTCGATCTTTCTCACGTAAAATCCAGGGAGAGGGAGGCTCTGGCTGGTTTGCTGAACGACTACTCGGAGGTATTCGCCACGTTCAACCTGGATTTGGGCTGCTGTGGCGTTATAAAGCACAGGATAGAAACCGGCACTTCATCGCCCGTTTACCAGCGTGCGTACAGGATTCCTTACTCCCAACGTGAGGAGATGGAGCGGCAGGTGCAGGACCTGATTGATCGCGGCATTGTCGAACACTCAAAGTCACCCTGGGGAGCACCAGCACTATTGGTGGAAAAGCCAGATGGCTCGTATCGATTGGTAGTGGACTACCGCAAACTAAATGCCGTAACTCGCATCGATCCGTACCCCATCCCCAATATACAGGAGACGCTTTCTCAGCTGGGCTCTGCCAGGTACTTCACGGTAGTGGACATGGCGGCGGGATTCTGGCAGATAGCAATGGATCCGGCAGATGCCGAGAAAACGGCATTCAACACGCCCTCAGGGCACTATGAATGGAAAAGAATGCCGATGGGTCTGGCCAACAGCCCTGCTGTCTGGCAGAGAACCGCTGATGTTATCCTGGCAGGTCTTCTGGGGAGGCTGTGCTTCGTGTATATGGATGACATTATCATATACAGTGACAGTTTTGATAAACATTTGCGCAATATTGAGCAGGTTTTGGTGCGACTAAGAGCAGCTGGTCTCAAGCTGAAGCCCTCTAAGTGCCTATTCCTCAAAAACGAGGTGAAATACCTCGGGCACGTTGTTTCAGCTGACGGCGTGCGACCGGACCCTGAGAAACTAAGGTGTGTCTCGGATTTTTCATCCCCGACTAGCGTCCGCCAGGTCCGGCAGTTTCTCGGCCTGATCGGTTACTACCGAAGGCACATAGAGGAGTTCGCCAAGCTCGCTAAGCCGCTCACCGCCTTAACAGCCAAAAATGTCGCCTTTCGCTGAGACGAAAACGCGGAGAATGCTTTTGGGGCCCTGAAAAGGAAGCTAATGAGTGCACCGCTGTTGCGCCACCCGGATTTTAATTTGCCCTTCGTTATGGCTACAGATGCGTCAAAGTTCGCAGTTGGTGCCGTGCTATCTCAGGTTATCGAGGGCAAAGAACATCCCGTTGCTTTTGCTAGCCGACAGCTGAGCCCCACAGAGCAAAAGTACGGAGCTACGGAAAGGGAGTGCCTCGCCGTTGTCTGGGCAGTAAAGCACTTCAGATGCTACCTTTACGGCCGCAAATTCAAGCTAGTCACAGACTGCCATCCTCTGAAATGGGTGATGAGTGTCAGGGACCCTAGCTCGCGACTCGCTAGATGGAATCTACACCTGCAGGAATACTGCTTTGAAGTTGAGCACAAGTCTGAAAAGACACATCTGAATACTGATGCACTCAGCCGCACAGCTGCCGTGGCAGCTATAGATGAGTTTGTCCCCGTAGTCGACCCCGCCGAATTACGCACAGAGCAGTGCAAAGATCCTGACCTGAAGCGAATAATCGAAAGCTTAGAGGGCGCACCGTCTCACCCCGAACAGCTAGGTTATTTCATTGGCAAAGACGGCACCCTGTGTCGGCGCACGAGGCCAACCAGGAAAGGGAGACCAGAGAAAACCGCTTGGGAGAGAGTCGTCATACCTCGGTCGTGGACAGAAAGGGTTCTTCGCGCGTTTCACGATGCGCCATGCGCCGGTCATTTTGGCGTAGCGAAGACACGCAGGCGTGTGGAGCGTTTGTACTTTTGGAGTGGCATGCGCAGGATGTTAGAGACTACTGTGCGAAGTGTCATTCCTGTCTCGAAAGAAAAACACCCAAGGGACGAAGACCAGCTCCAATTCAGCCGTTCCCTGAGGTTTCGGCTCCATTCGAGCGGACAGGTATGGACATAATGGGCCCATTGCCCACGACCACTTCCGGAAACAAGTATATTTTAGTATTTGTCGATCACCTTTCAAAATACGCGGAAGCGGTAGCACTCCCAGATCAGAAGGCAGACACGGTTGCAAGAGCATTTGTCGAACAGATCGTGCTCCGACATGGACCCCCGAGGCAACTCTTGACAGATAGGGGAACGAACTTCGTGTCGCAGCTAATGAGGAGAGTTTGCGAGCTGCTTAAGATCGCTAAGAAGCAGACAACACCGTACCATCCGGCTTGCAACGGCGCGGTGGAGCGACTGAACCAAACCGTGGCCGGGTTCCTGTCGCATTTTGTTTCGCGCGACCAGCGGGACTGGGACTTGTGGCTCCCGTATGCAATGTTTGCCTACAATTCCGCAGCACACGAGAGCACGGGCGAATTGCCATTCTTTCTTCTCTACGGCCGAGACCCGGACCAGCCTAGTGAAGTGCCAGAGGGCCCCCGTCGTGTCCCGTACGCTTCACTGGACGACTATAAGGTGGAGCTAGAATCGCGCTTGCAAGTGGCGAGGGACATCGCAAAGGAGGCCTTAAAGAAAGCGGCGAAGCGCAGGAAGGAGGTGCACGATCGCAGTGCTAGAGACGTGCCGTTTAATGTGGGGGACAGCGTGTACATTGAAAACTGCCAAAGGCAGATTGGGCTAGCTCGTAAGTTCCAGACGAAGTGGAGAGGACCGTGCGAGGTTGTCGAGAAGCTTTCTCCGGTAAACTTCAGAGTCCGAGACGTGAACCGGCGCTTGATAAGGATACACGCAAATCGCCTCAAGTCGGCACCGGTTCAGTATTCACGAAATGAGGAAAGGGAAAGCGCGGATTTTGATGGGGACAGAAGTGAAGCGGAGCGCGCAGATAGTTCGCAAGAAACGCCCTCTCCTGCATTTGTTCGGCAGGCGCCAGAGGTGACGGCCAGAATGCCACCGGATTTACTTCATGCATTGCTAGAAGAAGAAGCGCGCGAGGTTGCCGCGCAGATAACGCCAGGAGAGGCTCCTGCCACGAGCCCTCGCGAGTCCCAAAGCAGACAAAGGGGCACAGACTTACTTAGTATGACTCATGAAGGCCGATATCCGCTGCGAAATCGGAAAGCTAAGTCGGACTAATGGCGTAAACAGAGCGGAGTTTTGAACTGGTTAGAATTGTGTAATGCCACAGCTCATAACATTGCTATGTGCTTATGTGTTAAGTTATCGGAGTTGGTAGTTAAACCTTTCTGTCATTAAGTAACACCTTCACAGGAGAGCATGCGGAGCGCATGCAGAACCTGCCCTACTTCCTTTCGTTATCTATATTTTTGTCTGTGCCGTGATCGTGCTAGAAGTGGGAGCTCCTTTATAACTGTGGTAAATTTATTTCGTCCATTTTGGACTAGAAAGGAGAGGCTTGGGTGCTGAGTTTCATGTTTATCTGTAAAAGAAGATCAGTGCTGCCCCTGGAGACGCCAGTTATGACAGCGGAGGCATATGGTGTTGTGCAGTGGTGTTGAGTGCAGCGAAAAGTGTTTTGTCGGACGCACTGTGCGAGGCGATTCAGAAAGACAAGGGGAGCTGCAGGGACTCAAATGTTCGGAGAACATTCTTCTGGAGGGTGAGCGAGTGTGACATTCCTTGTGTGCTACGAGGTACATTCCTTGTGTGTGCATCGAGTTGGGGCTTAAGGCCGCCCCTCTTCTCCAGCTGCATACCTTTGCAGAAAGCAGGACGCCGGCACACGCGGAAACCGAGAGCCCCCGAGTACATACGGGGAACGAAAATTGTCGCTTGACGCACGGACCCCCTCCCCCCCCCCCCTTTTGACGTGGGCTATCGCCGGGAAGGCACCCACAGCTTCCCGCCGTGCCTCGTGAACAAAAGCGCATTCCCAGGAGGGCCGTGACGGACACCTGTCATGGCGGACAGGCAAGACTCGCCAAGAATGTGGGAAGACAGGGGCGACCCTTAATCTGGTTTCCCGGAGCGACAGACGAACCCCTTCATGCTTATTAGCTGTGTCCCGCCGTCGGTAGCCCGGCAGCATCGTGGGCCCTTTCGCCCCCTCCTCTGTTGCTGACGGGCGACGCGGACCGATGGTGGGTGGCGGTATGCATGCATGGGGCAAGGATTAGCTCCGAAGGGAGAGCCTGTGGATACTCTCACTTGAGAGAGAGTTGTGGCGTTTTTGTTTATTTAGTTTGTGTTGTTAACAAGACTCTGGGTTCGAGGCTAAGCCCAACCCAAGGGTTGTCCCCATCTCGCATGTTATTTTTGATTGGAGAATTGATGCTTTGGGCGGGCCACTGAAAATGACCGCCCTTAGTCCTTTGTTAATCAAGTGCTTAAAAGCGCATGTAAACGGATGCAGTCCAGTCTGAGCTGGGGCTCCATGCTTAGCATGTAATGTGATGCTACTTAGGCACTAACCTGCCCGGTCGATGAGTAAAGTAGTGCAAAGTTTGTTCTTTTGTAAATTCAGTTCTGCTTTTTCCAGTTTAACTCTCTGTATATGTATGTTGTAAAATTATGCTCTGCTGTCATCATCTACAAGCTCGCCTCCTGTTCATCTTCCAAGCCGAACGACACTAGAGGAAGGGACGACATCGTTCGCCAAGAGGGCCTTCAGCGCTGAAGCCCGACGGCGTGCAGCTTCTGCCAGCAACCGCTCGAGCCCAACTCCGGAGCCACTCCATCGCCCCCATGAAGTCGTCGGCACGTAAGCTCGGACGCCCCAGCCTCTGATGTATAATCCTAATCATGTGTAATTATTGAATATACCTGTTTGTTTAAACTGAGCCATACGGTGTCTCTTTGCCTCTCCGTCCCGTGTGGACCTGCGCATTATGGGGGTCATCACAATCTGCACTGCACACCAATGTTTTCACACAAGTCACACAGTGCCGCCGGCCACTCGTAACCCGAGCACCCATAATCACAAAATGTATTGAATGGAGCACCAAGACGCAAAAGGATGGCAGCGTTGCTTTTGTCGCCGCGGAAAACAGTCCGACGGCCGTGCCGCAAAGATCGTGTCATGTCGCACACACGGCAGTACTCGAGCACAGCGCCCGCACGAATCGCGATCAAAATGGTAATGGATACGTAGCAGAAATAACGTAGTGTGGTAGCGATCACTGCAACCATCGCAACGAATGTGACTAGCTGCGCAACGCCACGATCATTTCAGCTTTCGGAAAGCACAGCGTCCGTCGTGAGCTTTCGCAGGCACACATTTCTCTGCCTTGACGTAAAAGCACTCGCTCCGATCGCAATCACGTTCACTACGCAGACACTTGTCATTGTGCTATGCAGCTCATGCACGCACAAGAAATTCACCGTGACTCGCCGCTGTCCGTGATGATCCTCGCAGGAATTACAAACGCTTACAACAACCACAAACAGCTCGAAATAAACTCTTCGTGACACCGCCACTGCACAGGCCTTGCATCGGTTTGAAGCGGCGCTCTGTCAACTCCGTCAGCGTAGATGATTACAGAATTCAACTAGTGCAACTATCGCTCGCCACTGCTGAACGCGGCGAAGTTTGCAGTCGCTCTGAACACTGGTAATATCAAGATGTGTACAATATAATATGCTTCGCGACATCGCTGCCACTGCCCAGGCTGCGCTCCCCAGTTCAGTCGACAGATGGCCATCTTGCCCCGGCGGGGCAGAACCGAGGCGGAGGGCGGAGGGGCTCGAGACGTCACTGACGTCACGGGAAAAGCAGCCAATAGCTGCAATCCGGTCCCCGGCCGGATGCGCTCGTCCGCCAGAAAGTTGAAGTTCACCACCTTTCCATCCGTTCGCCGAACGAGGCGGATCCGCCAGGCCCGCTCGCGAAGCGGACGAGGCGGAAGGCGCTCCGAAACGATCGTACAACGGCCCTTACGCTGTCTCGGAGCGGGGTCTCTTTCTCTCTCTGAGCCCCGCTCGGACGGTCGCGCGCCGCGCGACCACCCCAAACGGGTCCCGAATTCCCGCCAAAAGTCACCAATGGCAAAGGCCCTTGGGAAGCCGGGGGCGGAGCTGCGGCCGAATGACAGCGATTAGCCACCAGCCGTCTCTCCGCCGCCCGAGGCGGGAGAAAGGGAAAGAGGGCGACGCGGGATGCCGCGCAGACGCCACGGCGGGAATCTAGCAGGTTTCCCACAAGCTTAGGTAGCCAATCCAGTTCAACGCTAAATCGCTAAATGGCGGCGGTAATGAAACGTTAACGCGGTAACGGAGCGCGGTCGACGCGGTTCTCAACGTAAACGGCGCGGCAAAAAGGGCGGTTTGTACTTGTTGAAGGGTACAACTTAAGAAGGCAGCGGCATTAGCCCCTCAAAGGCGGATGCACACGAGCCTCCGCCAATAGGCGCGCACTTCAGGTGACGTCATGGGCCGGACGGCCGGTGACTCCGCCGACGAAGAACATGCCTAACATGGCCGCCCTCGCTTCGAACTGTGCCGGGCCGCGTCAGCTGTGTGCGTCTCCCTTCGTCAGAGTGACATCGAATTGTTTGTGGGCGTCTGTCATGCCGGAAATACTATTGCAAGCTTACGATGCACAACTTCTGCCGCGTGCGTTTGTTCTGAGCAGTGAGGCGACGAAAAAAGGTTACAGCGAACATCGGTGAGTGCGCTTCGTCTGGAAACAGGATCCCGCAGCGGCACACCGCTGCAAACAAATATCGTGCGTGTTTGCTCTGTGGTGTTTTGTTTTGCTCCTAAGTGAAGTTACGACGAGGAGAATTTGCCAAAGTCTGGTACCTACTGTGAGCGGCGGGTGTGTTTGTGTACTGTGCCCCTGCGTTTCTCGTCGGACGTGGCGAAGTGATGGAGCAAAACCATTCTCAGGATAAATGAGAAAAGCGTGCGCGGATGAAACCAACCTACAAGTTCCTCAACCGAAAAGATTTGCGGAAGCAACCTCCAACACAAAGATTTGTTGCTGCCAGCTCAGCGCGCAAACGTTCGATCGTTGGCAGCAGTATGACAAGATAGCCGAGCGTCTAGCAGGGCGTCGTTCGAGTGTTGTGTAGCACCGTCGACTGATCACTTTCCACCAGTGCTAACAATCAGTGACTAACACGCGCTGCTTGAGCGAAGGTCATTGGATTATTAACGGCCAGGCGTGTGGGAGCAGTGTTTGTTTCCTTAATGTCAGCCTTAGTACTAATATAAAATTATGACCGATACACTGGTACCTTTACAAGGGAGCTTGGCATGAATTCGCGTCTCTGTATGGCTTAGAATTCTTTGCTCACTGCACGTGCCAGCTGTAGAATGCCTGCTGTGACACAATCGCACATCAGTTGTGCTGCCAGCGCTTGACTTGCTTTCCCACAACACAGCTTTACGCTGCTTTTCGATTGTTATGATATATTGCTACTAAAAAAATTCCAAGACAGTGAAGGCAACAGAGCCAATATGTACATCAAATAAAAGTATGACAAAGTAGGCACAGCTGCTTGTGAACTGACTCCTAATACCTCTACTCGCGTCTGCGTTAAATGTGTGTGCATGCTTTCTTGCGTGTTTGTTTATTTGTTATTTTCCCCTTTTTGCATTTTAGATCTTAGTTTTCGCACTAGCGTTTGTGTGCATGTGTGTGAATATGTGAGTGCTTCTGTGCGTGTATGTGTTTATTATTCCTATTTCTGTCCTTTTATTTTTGTGTTTGTTCTTGTAAGCATGCTGCATCCACCTCTACCTTTACAATTTCATTAACTCGTCTCATTCAAAGCACAAAGTCCTGTGAATAGCAGCGCTGGCCTCTTCGGTGTCATTAAATCCTTATACTCTTGTCTACCTTGCCTCCTCAGTCTGCCATCTTGCTGTGTTTTCTCCTACTATTCTGACCTTGCTTCTTGTGCTGTTGTCGCAACGTGATTAACCAACTTGCAGTAAAGAAACTTCTCTCAGCTGTGACAACAGAAACATTGACAGATACAAAATAAAAGCATCACGTGGCTTGCGCAATAACTTTGTCTTTTACCCCTGTGAATGTGTTTATGCATCAGTGCATACGGCAGCTCGCCAGGAGTGCACATGAAAGGGTGCCATATTGTGCAACAGCATCTTGAGATGTTGTTGCATTCAGTCTTAATAAATAGATGGTTTCGCTGCCCGTCACATGTGGGGGTACACATAACATTGTGCAGTGGATTATCATTTCCTGTCTTGACGCTTTCATCATTACAAATGCAGTTTTCTAGTGAATGGAGTCCAGCAAAGCAGTGCCGTAAGAGCTTTTGCACCTTTCACCATTTATTACCTCACCAATATCACTGTCTGAATCTAGCCGTCATTTTGCCTACGGCTTGTATTGAACAAAGTGACTCACTAAAACACATTCAACCTTGCTGAGCATTTTTCCGGTACCTAAATATGACAAAAAAATGTTAGCAAAGTTATTCACGTTAATAATTGTGCTTGCATTCGCGTTAGTGCCAAAGTCCGATAAATAAATTAAAAATTGGCTATAACAAGGCTGCGATTTTCAGTGCATACTGCTAACAGAGCCATAAAGCGTGCTCTGACTACTGTTATTTCAACATGGGGCCCGTCAAACTCGACGATGGCTGCCTGAATGAGCATTTTGGGCCTCAATAAGCTAATGATGTTTTATATTTATTCTCTTATTCTCATTACTTGTGTGAGCCAGATAACCAAAACAACAATGCAACCACATGAATGTGCTTTGGCGTGCAAGCTGCTAACAGTGGCTGTCAGTTTCGTGTTGATTACTGGTATCGCAGCAGCACTGGCTATGACATAGCTGCGATTTCCAGTGCAGACTGCTAACAGAGCTATAAAGCGTGCCTTGAATACTGTTATTTCAACATGGGGCCCGTCAAACTCGATGGTGGCTGCCTGAATGAGCATTTTGAGCCCACCAAAGATAATCAGAGTTAACAGTTGTGTTTCAATTCAGATATACCAGCATTTAAACTATGTTTCTGTGCCCCTTTTTAAATCGAGCACAATGTGTGCAGGACGTTGCTTATCAGAATTGAGCTTCTATTATAAGGAATACGCTATAAATGGAACTGCTTAATTATTTCAGAGGTCACGGAATGGATGGCTGTCTGTTGCGAACCAACCAGAAAAATTTTGGTAGCCCTAATAAAGGCTGTTCTTTCGTTAAAAGAAGCCGCTATGCTTCGTCGAGTGGCTCAATGCCAGACAGCTCGCAGTCGGAGTCGGTTTCTTCAGTGTCATCTTCACCCAGCTGGATGATGATGGGTTGAATGTACTCACTCGCAGACGTGTCTAGTCTGAACTTTGCCTCCAAGTCCATCACGTGCCGAATGCTCTTCGCCCAGTCTTCCGCCGCTACGTGCTTGATTTTCTCCCTCAAGATGGCGTCGACCGTGGACAGCTTGAAGTTTCTGTTGTCCGCAGCGATGCCATTTTTGACCTTGGCCCACACAAGCTCAATGGGATTAAATTCGCAGTGGTATGGCGGGAGCCTGAGTACAATGCAACAGGCGCTTACAGCTGCATTGTCTACGATGTAGCTCAGACAGCGTGACTTTACAGATGCCACCAGCGCAAGCAGCTGCTTCTTTATCATCCTTTCAGCGTAGGTGATGTTCTTGTTAGTGAGCCACTCCTGTATCTTCTTTCTTCCAGGCCGTCGTTGGCAATTTCTCTTCTCGCTGGCTATGGTAAGGTGCATTGTCTAAAACAATGACGCTACCAGCTGGCAACTTCTGCAGAACGCCATTAAACCAGCCCTCAAAGCGATTGCCGTCCATTTCGTCGTGGTAGTCGCCTGTCTTTTGGCCTCGGAATACATCCAAGCAGCCGTCGACGAAGCCATCCTTGCTGCCGATGTGCGAGACGATCAGGCGCTGACCTTTCCCAGAAGGTTGTTTTAGACCCGTCGTTAGGCCATTTGCTCGAGCGAACAGGCGTCCGCGCTTCTGCACCACGGTGTCTGCCCACACGATCGACCGAGTGTGTCCCGCCGTCACCCATGTCTCGTCCAGGCAGATCTTTCGGCCTTCCACTCAGTAGCGCTCCACGTCACGGAGGTAGCGATTCCGCCAATCGGTGATGTCATCCCGGTCGATAAGCAGCGAGTTGCGGCTTCTCTTTTCGTGCTTGAAGCCGATCTCGGCAAGCCAGCGACGCACGGTACACCGCCTTAGTGATGGGAGTTCCATACGCTCCGAGAACTCGGTAGTGATCTTCTCGACCGTCGGTATCTCTCTGCGGCGAAAGAAATCGTGCACACATGAACTCAGCGCGCACAACGTGAAGCTGTCAAACTTCGCGCTGCGTCTTCTCTTCTCCGCATTGCGTAGTTGCTTTCGCGACGGCGTCGTCAGTTTTCCACCCCAAAAATGCGAAGCTTTAACTTCCTACCTCACCCTGAACACAGTCCTTTCGCTGACACCGAGCATGTCAGCGACAAACTTGCTCGTCTCCTCTACTCTGCGTTCAGGCTCCCTGTTACGCCAAAACGTGTAGCAGTGGAAGATCATGTTGCGTGAATCGCTGTTCAGGATGCGGCCGCTCTTGCTCTTGCCGAGGTTTCGGTTTCGGTTTATGAGGGTTTAACGTCCCAAAGCGACTCAGGCTATGAGGGACGCCGTAGTGAAGGGCTCCGGAAATTTCGACCACCTGGGGTTCTTTTACGTGCACTGACATCGCACAGTACACGGGCCTCTAGAATTTCGCCTCCATCGAAATTCGACCGCCGCAGCCAGGATCGAACCCGCGTCTTTCTGCTCTTGCCGACGCTCCTTGTTGGTGTGATCATCGATGCGACACAAGGCTCGTTCGGCAACAAAGGCTCGCGTTCCAATGTCACCTCGCTCGGCTCCATGGCGGAAAAGAGGTACGCAATGCCGTGCGCGAACGTGCGTGTACTCACGAGATTGTAGGTTCGCAACCGCAAAAAAAAAGAAACAAGTAGCAATTGAGAAATAAGCCTCACACATTAAAAAAATAAGCTTGTGAAAACACACAGAAAGTACATATGAATCCTATGCTATTGAGCCAGACTGTTTTGTAATTACGTGCCCGGTGCCGTCGATCTCACTCCGTAGCAGACGACGCACAGCGTTGTAGAAGGCACGGAGTTATTTTTCTCTCGCGATCCGGCTTGTGCTGAAGCATTTGCATCATGATAGTTTTACTAAACCACTCATCAAGATACACAAATCATATTTATACTGAGAAATACGCGTTTTAGAAGCAGTCACAATTTTTTGAGCGAAACTATTTCTTTAGTCGCGGAGGCAATTGGCTGCTGAGCTTCGGTCATCTGGGCGGGGCCTCTCCTGTCTTCTGAAGTTGTGCCCGACTATAGGAGACATGGCATGGCACCTTGGAAACTGTTCATAGAACTGAAATGCGCACTGCACTGAATTTCGTTATAGTGAAGGGCATTTGCATTGGGTTTAATGGGGCTACGGTGAGGGTATTAAAAAAGTTCGTACAACTGAATACTTCGTTTAAATGAAGTTCGTTCAAGTGGTATTTTACTGTATATCCTGGCTGTCCCATTCAACAAAGCTAGTCGGTGTTTTGGTTTGGTTTTATGTGGTCCAAAAACCCAAGGTGACTCAGGCTATGAGAGGCGCCGTAGTGAAAGGTTGCGGAGTAATTTCGGCCACCTGTGGTTTCTTACCGTGCACTGACATCGCATAGAACACAGGCCTCTAGCATTTTGCTTCTATCAAAACGTGACAGGCTGGACCAGCATTAAACCTGCATCATCCAGGTTGTAGTAGTAGTAGAGTTTATTTGGGACCAAAAATATACAAAATTTGTCCTGGGTGAGAAGGCTAATGGCATTTTTGCCTGATGAGGCCATCCCACCCCTGACAGCAGTGGCAACACACAAAACAAAACAAATGGACAACCCTGAGGACTGTGTGCATGCTTCTGTATATGAAAAAAAAAGGTTTAAAGATTACCGAATACTATTTACACATACAACACACCCAAATAACATCCATGACACAAAAGTAATTCTTTGATTTATTATTCTATTAGGTGCATATGTGTTAGTGTTTTTTTTAGGTAGTGATGGGTAGATTGGTAATAATTCAAATATGGCTGGATATTGATTCAATAAATTTGCTATTTGCATTCATAATCTCACATCACCATAGTTGGTGCGAGATCGGGGCACCTGTATTTTATCTTCCCTAAGGAGATGCGTAGTGTTTCTTTTTGTATTGAACCTCAATATTTGAACGGTGTAGCATATACTGGTGCACGATTTCCAGAAATAACATATTTGAATAGCTTACTGATCTCTAGTATGTCATAGATCTTAAAGTATGGCAAGCAATTTTCTATTTTTGGAATTTTCGAATACCACATATTGAGCGCTTTTGCAGAGGGAGCAGCTAATCAAGGTTTCTTTGTGTTGTGTCTGACGATACCAGGAAGCAGTATGTTAAACGTGAGTGAAAGAGAGCATATTAAGTTTGTTGCTTCACTGGCAACCTGTTTAATATGCCAAAAACATGTGAAGTTCAATTCGGAGAGCTTCTGTGTGCGAATTCCAGAGAAACGTTCCATGAAAGATAACACCTAGAAAGCAAATCCTCTTAGACTGGTTGATAATGTTATTCCGGAACTTCAGTTTGAACTCACTATCTTTTTTTGCTACCTTTAGGCTTGAAAATCAGGTATTCCATCTTGTTTATGTTTAGGTCTAGCTTATTAAAGGTTAATCGAAAGTCTAAATAGTGAAGCCATTCATTTGCTTCCCTGTAAATGAAGCTTTCATTGCAACCTGAAAAAAAAATACATTAGTGTCATCTGCATGTAATACCATTTCAGAGCAGCCTGGGGTGTTTACAATATCACTCATATATATCAAGAATAATATGGGGCCTAGAATGGATCCCTATGGAACTCCGTATTTAATAGTGCCTCGATAGGATTTGGTGCTCTTTATTGTGGTGTATTGCTCCCTGCAAATTAAACAGCTTTCCATCAGGGCATGTGCTGTACCTTGGATTCCATAGAACGGTAGCTTTATTAATAATACATCATGATGGACAGAATCAAATGCTTTCCTGAAATCAAGAAATAAACCCGAAGTAAGCTGTCATTTCTTAATGTTGTCAAGAATTTTCTGTTTAATATAAAGTAAAGCAGTATCAGTTGCCTTATTCTTTCTGAATCCAAACTGCTTGTTTACTGTCAAGTTATGCAGAGTAAGGAATTCGACAATTCTTTTGTTCATTATGTGTTCAGCAACTTTTGAAAAGACTCAAAGCACTGACATTGGTCTATAGTTGTGCAAGTCTTCAAAAGCACCACCTTTATGAATAGCTGGAACACGTGCAAGCTTCATTTGGTTTGGAAATATTCCTACTTGAAGTATGCAGTTGCATATATGCGTAAGGATTGGGGTTATCAGTGCGGCTACAGCTTTCACGGGGGAAACTTTCACATCATCGTAGGCTGATGCACAGTTGTCCTTCAGCGTCATGATTATGTTGAGGACTTCTTCGGCGCAAGTTGGAGTGAGAAATATAGCTTGAGGACATTGAACATTCATGTATTGTTCACATGATAATGTACCATGAATATCATTTGAGGCACCAACTTCTACAAAGTGCATGTTGAAAAGGTTTGCAATGTTTTCGTCAGTTCCGCCCTGTGTAGGTAATGCACAGCGGTAATGTCATCTTGTGTAATAGCCTTAACTTGCAGCATTTCTACAATCTCATTTACTTTACTTAGCAAGTCTTCATCCTGGGTTTCAGTCAAAATATGAAGTTCTAGGGTTAGAAAGCGACTACGCCACTCCAAATCATCTAGGTCCTGCTTCAGCTGAGTTATATCACTACCCACATTGTTAGATTCCAGCCCTTCAACTCACTTCGTTAGTTTTGTAGTTTTTTCTTGAACAGTCAGGTGGTTCTGAAAGTCGTCAAACTTATCAGAGAGCAACTGCATTTGCATCTCAAATGCATAAAACTTTTTTGACACAGGCAAAAGAGCATCAAGCTTCGTTTCAGTCTACAGTAATCTGAGTATCACGTCGGAATCATGCTTTCTTTTTGGCTTCAGGCTTAGCATTGAAAGATTCTTCTGTTATTCCTGCGCATGCACCACGATGAAAATTAAATTTGCACTCTCAGCATGTTGCAAAGATGCTGTCAGTGAATGGAAGCCTGCAAGCACAACAACGAGCTATAGTACGCTCAGATCTTTTACAAAAAACCTATCCACTTAGGAGCAGCGACGACATAAAAGGAAAACAAAATCACATTCAGTGAGGCATAATTATGCACATCCCCAGGATTCTGGACCATGCGCCTCGAAAAACCGGTCGCGCCATCTCGCGACAGCCGGCAGCGCGGCCGGCGGCGCGTAACTCAAAGGCGACGAAAAATAAAAATTGATATTTCGTCGCGCATAACAGTTAGAAATTAGCTCTCTCGCCTAGATGTTAAATGCATCTTAAAGTTTCATTTAGTCGAGTTTCATCGATGTAGCTTACAGATTGCGTTTGCCATGAGCAATGATCTATGACAGCATGGAGCCTATGGCGAGGTCCTGAAAAATACCCCACTTGACTTCAATTTATCGCTCACTACAGCCCTATTTTAAAATATATCGACAAGCTCTAGCAGGTTCACGTAGGGTAATGTCCTACCTTTAAGGAAGTATAAGGTATTTTACATTTCAATGGCGTAAAAGTCTTCCTGCGCTATTTCACTATTGATCATGCATCATCAGCTTTTTCATGAAACGTGTGGCGCCCTCTCTCGGTGCGTTGGAAAGGCACACGTCCCTGCTCGCGGCCGGGCTCGAGTAGCGGAGGCGGCTCGATTCCGGCCGTGCCCTGCTACAGTGTCCCTGCTTTGGTAGGTTGCTTTGGGAGGTTGAGCCTGCCGTACGAATGCGCAGTTTTATCAAAAGTGCCCCCATCGGAGGGAGGCTATGGCCATGGGCTGCTACATAAAATGCTACAAGAAAGCGTGTGCCTTCTATGAGGTATATAGAGGAAATTATAAGAAGACTCTTTTGCTTGACAGGTACATTTTTCATTAAGCGCGTACAGTGACCACACCGGCATAGGTGATAGTGGAATTGCGTACGCAATAACAGTGCAAAGCAATGAAGATTCTAGGTACTTTCGTTCAAGCAGTGAAATTTGTAATTCCCGGACGCTCATACTTAGAGCTCACTCACCGATACTTGTATATGGTTCTTGCACTGTGCATTCAAAATTGTAAAATTGTGTCTTAATGTCTACATTTCAACACTCATGTTATTAGCCTCAATAGCAGAAAGCTCTTCCAATCTTTTGTCGATGTGGTGCAAGTGCAGCAAGGATGCGTTGAAGTGAATGTTGCATGTGTTGCACATAAAAGGCGGCAAGCCTGGTGCTGCGTTTTATGCCAGTAGGTTATTTGTCCAATGTAACAATTAGCAGTGTGGTAGTTCACATTTTTGTCTAGGTTGGTAAAGTGCTTCTCACGATTCGATCGTTCGCCGTTGAGAAGGGGTTTACCATTGCTGTAATCGATGCTAGTTTCGGCAATTCTGTCAAAGATGTACGTGAAGGATGAACCGCTAACGAAGACTTCATAGAGTGGCATGCTGGGAACTATTCTGGAGAGTGTGCCATCGGTTCGGCAAGCCAGTAACTACGCCGTTACCCAGAGCAGCAATCAAGAGTCAAACTCTAGTTAAATGTTCTTGATTATAATTTAAATCTGCTAAGAAATGAACAGAAGTTATTGTCGGATAACACGATGTTTAAAAGATTACTGGTTTTCTCCAGTACGGTGACTCGGCGCTCCACCCAACCCGTTTGTGCAATGTGCCGCTAGCGCGATTCATTAGCGACAGGACGCTACATGCTCGCGGCCCTGAATATGCAGTGAATTTACCGTGTTGCGAATATGTGCAACAATACCCATAAGCACTTTCGCACGAGTGGCGCGAACATATTTTTTTTTTTGCATAGGTTCCAACCTACCCTCGTTTTTTTTTTTTCTGCCGCTCTCCTATCTACTTTTCGCTATCCTCTCTCTTTGCTTTTAATTCCACCGGTTGCAGTTCCAGTGCTTGAGGGATTAGATAGCAATCGCTGGGCCGGCAACATTTTTAGCTACTACTTCTTGGATGTGTGACTCCCGGGGAGTTAGCGCGGCTTTTTAAGCGCACAAACCGCGGGAGTCAGAAGAGGGAGCCGTTTCCACGGAACGATCCAGCGACTTTTAAATGTGCCATGCATCTCCATGTTCCTGGTGCTGGCTCCCTTCCCCTGTCGAGCGGACGGAGAGAATTTCAAGCCGTGGAGAGAAGGGGTTGGGGGGCGATGAAAGAACAACTTAAACCGCGAAGAAAAGTTCGGGGAACCTGAAATAGCTTCAAGCCATGAAGAAAAGAGCCACCGAGAGCCCGGCGATCCTTCCATTGTTATAAACCGGACTCCCCTTCCAACGCGTACACGAGCGCCCGCGCGCTGATGCCGACATCTAGCACGGACGCCTCACCTAGGCTTGCTGGCGTCTCCTGCAGTGCGCATGCGCAGACCGGTTTCGGCTTACGCTAAGAGCGCGGACGCTGAGAGCGTATGCCCAGGAAGGGCCATTCGAGTTGGCGCCTCTAGGCCTTTTTGGGGGTGGGATGACTGTCTTTGAAGTGGCACAGGAGGCCTCCGATAATGATGTCCGGCTTGTGTGTAGTTTGCATCCCTTCCTTTCTGAGAACACTGGCCAAGGTTTCGCAGACACCCTATACGTACTAACGGCATACGCGTTTTTGCCACCAGCGTGTCCTTAGCATAAGCATATCGAGTTGTTTTCATTGCATCCTTTTCAGTTTTAGATGATACATCGAGTGAAGAATCTTGGGTATCCATTGCCTAGAAATGTTTTCTTTTGCTGATGATGAGTTTTAATGGCGCACTGGCAACCTCGCACCAAGCGCAATGGGTTGAAGTGTTTTCTTCAACACAATGTTAGGTGGAAGACCATTTTCCGAGCACTTCAACTCAAAGAAACCAAGCGCCAGGCTTCGAGAAAACTTCTACCTATTGGAAATCAGTGGGTACACGGCGACACTGCGGAACGAATCACACACCGTCCTCGAGCCGCATGCTCAAAGCGATGTGTCATTGCTGTTTTCGCTGATTTTAAAACAAATATGCAAGAATTGGGAATCGTCTTAACCAAAACTTGCTTGAATTCCACCCTACCCTTAAGGCACAATTTTCAGCACTGTTCCTCCCAAAAAGGCTACGGGAACAAGACGCACAACACGCAGCATCAAACGGATGAAGAACGTGGAGAGGCGGTAACGGAAAGTGCCAAGGATGATTTGAGCAGGCGCATAGGTACGGAGAAATTCTTTTTCAAGAGCTACACGGGCAGCCGGTAGCAGGGTGGTAAGAGGGAGGAAGAAAAGGACAGTGGGGAGGGGTCTCCTGCTGTGCCTTTGCCTGCCTTTCTTGTTTTTTCTCCTTTTACTTTTCCTCGAATCGTGGAGCGCAGTCCATGGTTGCTTTTTGGATGCGCTATGTTTCTGTTCCCTATGGTGCGAAGCACGAGCTGCACGACATAGTCGGCGCCTCTGCGAAAACGGCCCGGAAAGCTCATGGACGCACTCTTGCCTCCAGGCTGTCACAAAAAAAAACTTACAACCGCTAATGTGTCAGTCCTGGCAAAGGGTTTCTAAACACGCAGACAAAAATCTCCCAAAAAAGACATCAGAATTTCTGCAGAAGATTCTTTACTGCCTTCCGCCAAACTAAGGAATTCCACCAGCCTTGTTAAAAGCACAGCGCATGGCAAAGGTAGACAGTGCCACCAAAATCAATTTCGGACGAGTTAGGGGGGCTGCCTCCTATCCTGCGGGAACATGAGGCCCCGACGGTCGTCACCAGCTGTAAAAAAGAAGTTGTCGAAAGGTTACAATGATGTTTTCGATCGTTTCAGCGACGGTGGGGGCGCAAAGCGGGCTCTTCCTGAAGCGGCGAGCCGGTGATCACTCTGCGCGGCGCGTGCACTCGCAGTGGTTTGGAGCCTAAGATACGCGTCAAAAATGAGCATATTCTGTTATTCTACAATTTGCGAACAGTCCAAATAGCAAACATGTTGTTTCTGCCAACATGTAAAGTGTTCAAAAAGCAGTGATTAAGTTCATTCTGCAGGTTGGTAACGAGTTTCAGCCTAATGACCCGTCTGTTAATCAGCAACATACTCGTTGCTGATTAACACCTTGTCGTCAACACCACCACGACACCATGTCGTCAACGCATTCCTGTTCGGAGTTTTGTTCATGCTGCCAACATAGCCTATTAAAGCTGCATGTAAGCAGTGCAGTGCTTGAACACTTAGCTATAGTATGGTGTATATGGTAATATTTTAAGGTGGGCGTTAGCAGCAAACACATTTTTCATCGAGCTTCAGTCCATTCTGGTCTAGATTAAACACGGCTTTCTGGCCACGACGTGACTGCTAAAGAGCGACATGAATGGCAAGAACTTCACAATGTACATATATTTCTCGGATATAATGCGTAAAGTGGTTGTATAATTGTGAACGCTTCTTGGCAACCGTCGTCTGCTCACTCGATCACAGCGTTTTCCCCCGCCAGTCAAAAACACATTTTCAGCGCTAACTTCGACTGTACTATAAAGCTCGAATGACCCCCTGGCTGCCGCTTCAAACAACAGCTACGTTGCCTCTTCTTTTACCGCATATATGCGACCAACGTACGCTGCAGATGGACTATATATAGTCGGAAATTAGTCTGCAGTAAACCTACGCGCACATTCAGGGCCACCGAACAGAATTCCTCCGCGAGAAAATGTAGACCACTTGTAAAACTTTTCTGTTTACCTAAACAAGCAGTCAATCAACGTCGAAATTGTAGGCTCAAGGATTTTGATGTTTCTGGCTGTTCGATGCAGTCCAACATTAAAAAGTTGATTTTGATCACTGCTGTAATATTACGCTGCGGAATGGCCATTGTTACCAACTGCTGATTTTTTTTTTTCAATGGTATCCTTATAAGGCCAGCACACAATAAATACACATACCGCATTTAAGCGGGTAAGGGCCGCACTCGTGTAGGCACGAAACATAGCGTTAGACTGTCTGGGTCATTAAAGTAGTTTATTTACGCTTTCGGATAAGTGCCGAAAGAAAAAGAAAGTGAACGCGCAAAATAATTACGCTTCAAAGTGTTCATCGCACTTCACCATGCTAAGTTCGCAAGTTTCAACGACGCGGTTTTTGCGAGCGCGGCACTTGCGAACTAGCGATTCCATGCGAATATCGATAAAGATTTATTTCTAGCCTGTAAAGCAGCCAAACTCAAGCATAGCATCGTATTAATGACCACGAATCATTTACTGCTGCTTATCTAGACTCTACGTTGTGACACCTTTGGTGTGATTTTTAAAGAAGCCGCTTTGCTTCCATAAAGACTCACGCTATGGCATCGGCGCCATCACCGCCTCGTCCGCAGTACCGTACTATACCGCCGCGCCACCTCTAAGAGCTAGAATGACCGAATTCTCTTGACGAGTACCTATCTCGACCCGCTCCTCACATCCTTTCAACGTCTACTCTCTCATACGGATAAAGGGACCTCTCCTAACTCATTTTTCGTACAAGAATGCGAGATTGCCGTCTGTAAACGAGGGTTTTTGGCTGGCAAACTGTAGAGGACGCTCGATATTCTGCAAGTGTGCTCCAAGGGCCGTTTTTGGGTGCACGCGCCCAAAGTCGGCGCTCTTAACATACGACAGAACCGGTCTACGTATGCCCACTGCTGGAGACGCCGTCCAAATACATCGGCGCCAGCTCACGGGCGCTCGAGCACGTGTTGGAAGCAGGGTCCGGTTAACGGCAGTCGGAGTACAGCGGCGCTCTCGGGGGACTTTTCTTCATGGCTTGCAGCTCTTCCAGGTTCCCAGAACTTCTCTTCGCGGTTTAGGTTGTCCGTTCAGCGCCCCTCAACCTCTTTTCTTCACGCCTCGAAATTCTTTCCGTCCGCACAAAGAAGCACCAGAGTATAAAGGGGCGCTCACATTAGCGGGAAAACGCGCAACACCGGGCGTTTCCCGCGTGCCGCTTCCCGCCCAAGCCGGTTTTTCTCCCGCGGACAGCCTGCTCTCCCGTCCCGCGGAGCGATGGGTTCGGTACCTATTTTTCCCGTGCCGGTGATTAAGGACAGCCAATGCGCGCCGACCGTGAACCGTGACGTCGGTCCCAGCTCAGTGACCCCTTCGGCGGCTGCGGAGGCTGCGCGCGTCCGGCCGGCCGGCCCCGGCCGGCCGGGGCACTCGGCGGCTGCTTTGCCAGGGCGACGGGAGGGGAGCTAGCAGGGTGCGCTTTCCAGTCTTCTCTAGTGTCACGTGACTATCCCCTTCTCTTTCTGCTCGTTCGGGTCCTCCCTCAGCGCCTCCTCTCTCCACATTCCAAGACAACCGCAGCGAGAAAACGCGCGTAGTGTGAGCGTCATTCCGAGGAGCTGCGAGGCAGCGTCGACGTTGACGCTGTGCCGGCGCGGGAAGCTTCCCGCCAGTGTGAGCGCGCCTTAACACAGTTTTTTCTACCTCTTTCATTTCATTTCCCCATTCTGCCTGCTAACCTGCTATCCGCTGCCCCAGCTCAGGTGCTTCAGTATCGATGGCATATGCCGGGGCTAGCGAAAATATTTTCCTTCCTTTTCGTCATTATTTCAATAAAACCACCACCACTACTACTACATGCCTCTGACGCCGTTCTGTTCTCCTCAGTACTCAATCCACATGGTCTTGGCCCGCCTTCGCGGCGTGTATTGGCGCCTGAGAAATGGCTGTTGGACAGACTAAGAGAGGAGGAAAAAAGCCAGTGACTTTTGTTCTTTCAGAGCGAGAACCTTATAAGGTGCGCGAGTATCGCATTTTTGCCTGCGAACTGAATAGTTTCGAATTATTATGAATATAGGTAAAGAAAAAATACATGTTGCTGGTAACGACTGAAATGCGCTAACAGACGGGACAGAAAAGAAGAACACATACACATGCGATGGTGTCTGTATTCTCTTCCGTACCGTTGATGCTGTCCAGTCGTTTGCGTCAACATTCACCAACCAGCCCGACCTAGCCCTCTTCAGTGAACAAAATATCGACAGTCAAAAAAAGTTTTTCGCACAACAGAACAAGGAAATATGTATCAGACCATAACTTTATTTTGTAGGGGGATTCACTCGTTTTGTTTTACGAGGTTTAACGTCCCAAAGTCCGGGAAATCAGCTTCGAAGGCGCAGCAAAGGTGTCTGCATTGGTGGAAGGGGTGGGTGGACAATTTTCAATTCTCAGAAAATAAGAATGGTTTAGCCGGGGCGAACACATGTGCATGTGCATGGAAGAAACACACGCCAGAAGTGGAAACGTTTTGCATTCCATACGTGAAAGGCGTGAGCGAGACGCTGGCACGCATTCTCGGTAAAGAAAGGTGCTAACAACGCACAGTCTATTGAGTGGCTTTACGACTACCACCATCGGACGCCTTCTCCCCCCCCCTCAACCCCCCCCCCAAAAAAAACGGCCGTCACCCAAAAGAAAGGGCCCAAGAGGTTGTATACCAAATGTCCTGCTCGGTCTTCCCGGAATCGTACATAGGGGAAACGAAGAACTTCGCCGAAATAATGAGGCAACACAAAGCGGACGTCCGACAAATGAACCGTGACCGCAGCGCTGCGGCCGAACACTGCGAGGCATGCGACCACCGAATGGACGTTGACGGCACTAATGTACTGGAAACCGAAGCTAACCCGCACAGGAGGCTTCTACTTGAGTCGTGGCACATCCAACAGACAGGGAAGAATGTTAATCGCTCCCTGGGGACACTTCCCGCTTCTTACATCCATGGTTTGCAGCCACTGACCCGGATGTCTTCAACACGAGGGCTTAAAAAGCCGAGGTTCGAACCATCCGAGGGTTTGTCGACAGCCCGGCGCCGAGATGCGGCGATTTCCCTGTTAATCCCCGTCAGCAGGAAGCGTGCATGGCGAGGCAAGCGGGCGTGGACCGGCGAAGGCAAAGACCGAGCCAGAGGAAAGGAGCCAAGACGTTTTCCCGAAACCGCCCGCCCCCCTTCGCCCGTCTAAGGAAACCACCGCAGTGATAGCGTAGCATAGCGCATGGTCAGCGCGAACGCGGCAAGCAGACGCCGCGTCTAAGCCGCGACGGCGTCGAAGTCAGAGGATGGGGCATACCAACGGGTCCCGAGAAGCGGGCCTGCTTAACGAAACGCTGAAGCGTGTTCAGAGGCAGCAACGACAGGCTGGCGCCACCAATGTGGACCTACCAGATAATTTTCGCACGTCGTCCGACGACGGTTGATGAGGCGGCGGCTGACGCGAGCGAATAGGTGCGCAGAAAGCCCGCTCTTTTCCGATATGACTGCTTGCGCACGTCGCCGTCGACGAGGCCGCCATGGCCGACGAGCACGTGGCGACTTGGGGGGCGGGCATGGAAACGTGACTGTCTTGAAGATAAACGATTCACTTAGCATAGCATGTCTCTTTTTTATGGGGACATGAATTACTGTCGTATGAAAATGGTCGCGCGCGTTTCCTCAAGGCCGGTGGAAGAAAACCACGCGCGCAAAAAGCCTGTGTTGTCTCGAGCGTGTGGTTCTCGATATCTGGACATGTTCATGCGGAGTAATGTGATGAAAAAAAAAATCCGAGGGATCTGGTTGCATGTTACATTCTCGAATTTCCTGTTTACATTATCCCTACGTCATAAGACAGGCCGGTGATCAGCCATGGAACTTAAAAGCTTCACATCCTGAGCCGGCCCTCGCCCTCCTAACCAAGCCAAACTTGCGACAAGCCAAGTGGGTGCTCCGCGTTTTTGCGCCACTGCATGCAATGAACTCTACCGTGGCGTGCGCGCGCACACCCACACACTCAGCCCAACACACACACACACACACACACACACACACACACACACACACACACACACACACACACACACACACACACACACACACACACACACACACACACACACACACACACACACACGCGCGCGCGCGCGCGCGCGCGCGCAGAAAAAGGCAGTGAACTAGGGCGCCAGAAAGTCACGTGCATGCAGGCACAATTCCTATACAAGCGCATCCCGAAAATGGTTACACGTTTAAATGGTATTATTCAATAATTTGTACGCTGAGCAACCTGTCACCATACTTGTGTATAAATGCAGGAGACACATGTTGTGTGCAAGCAGCCTAGGTAAAATGATCAGCGCCGTTCGTAAGTAGAAGGCAGCATATTTTCCTTTTTGCGAAAGCATAGCAGCTCATAAGGAGGAAAATCAGGCGTTGTCCTCCCCAGAGGTTTGGAAAAACCACGTGACCTAATCAGAAAAAGAAAAATTAAGTTTCGTAAATAAAATACTTTCCGAAGTGGGTTCCGCACCTGCGAAGGGAACCCACCGCATTGGCTCAGTGGATAGGGCGCGATGTCAGTGCACGCTAAACATCCCCAGGTGGTCTAAATTATTCCAAAACCCTCCACTACGGCACCTTTTTCTTCTTCTTTTTTCACTCCCTTCATTTTCCCTTTACGGCGCGGTTCAGGTGTCAGCCGATATGAAAGACAGATACTGCGCCATTTCCTTTCTCAAAAAACCAATTTTCAATTTTTACTTTCAAGGTTAGTTTCTAAAATTGGTTTTGAGGAAAGGAAATGGCGCAGTAACTGTCTCACATATATCGGTGGACGCTCGAACCACGCCGTGAGAGGACTGACCTCTGGCCCACTTGAAGGTCAAAACCGTAAGCACCGCGAAATCGTTACGAGGTAGCATAGTGAAGCTTTCGCATCAAAAGTGAAGGAAAATAATGTTGCCGGCCGTGGCAATTGCTACCTAATATCTTAACCACCCGAGCTGCAGCCGGCGGAGGAGAAAGGGGAATGATATCGAGGAGAAATATAAAGGGGAGGAGGAGGAGGAGGAAAACTTTTATTTCTATTTACAGTGAGAGGTCGATGGGGCGAGCCGGAAGGGCCCGTCCCTTACAAAAACTAGGAGGGAGCCCTAGTCCGGGATCCCTGTAGCTTCCGCAGCGGCTCGGGCTCTAGCTACCAATGCCTGTTGGGCTGGAGTTCGGAGCAGCCGCGCAGGGCAGCTTCCCAGGCCTCTCGAGTGGGGTGGAGGTGGGGTGGGTAGGCAGGATTGGAAGGGCATGCCCACACCATGTGGTAGGTGTCCGAAAACTCCTCCTCACAGTGTGGGCACGCGCCCGAGAAAGAAGAATTGAAGTGCTTAAGTACTGCCGGGCACAGTACAGTATTGGTATAGAGGCGGAGAAGCCAGCGCTCCTCCACCCTGGTGAGGCCTTTACAGGGAGGGGGATAGAGACCATGAAAATTTTGATAAAGAGAGGTGATCTCTTTAAAGGTGATGGCCGGATTGAAATTGAATTCCGGATCAGGCTGCGGATGAGGCGACGCCCGGTGAGTAAGCGCGCGGGCGGCAGCGTCGGCTGCCTCGTTCCCCTCAAGACCCGCATGAGCCGGAGCCCACACGATGGTACGATGGGTCGGAAACCCTGTGTAATCGCATGCGTGGAGAATTTTGAAAGCACGGTCTGGAATGTACCCTTGCTCAATATTGCGGCAGGCGCCCCTGGAGTCCGTAATAATGACTCGGGACTCTGGATCTGCGGCGGCCAGTGCAATGGCGATCTCTTCCGCAAATGTAATGTTTGGGGCACGGAAAGTAAGGCCCCTGAACTGTAGTGTTTTGGTGGATGACGGGCGCCGTGTACCAACCCCCATTGTGCGGGCCGGCCGCATCCACATAGAAGACACCTGGCTTGTGGCCATATTGTTGAGAAATAGCCTCCGCCCGCGCGAGACGGCGACCATCATGGGTGTCTGCAGTCATGTTCTTCGGAAGGGGTCGCACCTGGAGTGCAAAGCGCCAGGCTTCAGGGATGCGGACCCGTTCTTCTGTATGTGTTGCGTAGGAAATGTGTAAGCGGGTTAGAAGGCGGCTCCCCGCAGGTGTTTTGCTTAGGCGCAAGTATTGATTGTTAAGATGAGCTTCTCGTAACTCCCCAAAGGTGTTGGTCATCCCCAGACCGAGGAGACGCTTGTTGGACGTCGTTATGGGGAGGTCGAGCGCTCTCTTATAAATCTTGCGGAGAACTACCTCTAAGGCATTCTCATCGCATTTGCGTAGGTGGAGGTAGGGAGCCGAATATAAAATCCGGCTGGTCACGAATGCATTGGCCAGCCGCAGGGCATCTTTGCATCGTAGTCCCCCCCTTTTATTGGACACCCGGCGGAGCATCCGACCCACCTGGTCCCCCACCTTACGTAACTTGTTTAGGGTAGTGTCTATCTTGCGCCTATGATGAATGAAAAGCCCCAGTACCCGGATCTCCGCGTGTTCAGGTATCGGTCCGCTAAGTAGGGAAAGGGCAATTTTGGTTGTGCACTTTGAGTTGGGGCGTATGTGCACAAATTCAGATTTGCTCGGGGAGCATTCAAGACCACAGCGACGAGCGTATTCGTCCACTATAGCTGCCGCTTGTTGCAGGTTGGTCTCGATGTCTCCAACCGATTGTTGTGTTGCCCAGAGGGTGATGTCGTCCGCATACAGAGCGTGCTGCACACCGGCGACCTCCGCCAGCTGGGTAGGGAGCTTCATCATGGCCAGATTAAATAGTAATGGCGAGAGGACAGCTCCCTGTGGGGTCCCTCGTGTACCAAGTTGATATGGGCCATATTCTTTGTCTTGTAGCCGGATATAGGATTGGCGATCTGTAAGGAATTGTTTGATATAATTGAAAGTATTGCGCCCACAATGTGTTTGCGACAAGTGGGATAGGATGATGTCGTGGGTCACATTGTCGAAAGCCCCCCGCAGGTCAAGTGCGACGACTACTTTATCATTGCTGGGGTGCTCGACGGGGTCGAGAATCTCCTTGTGAAGTTGCAACAGGACATCTTGTGCGGACCGGTGTGGGCGGAAACCGTACATGGTGTCTGCGAAAATGTTTTGTTGTTCCAGGAAAGCCGACAATCTGTCGCGGACCATAGTCTCCATCAGCTTCCCCACACACGAAGTGAGGGAGATGGGCCGGAGGTTGTCGGTGTTAATGGCTTTACCTGGCTTGGGAATGAAAGTTACTAGTGCCGTTTTCCAATCTATGGGGAGTGGTGTGCCTCCAATCCAGATAGTGTTGAAGTAATCGAGGAGAGTTTCGTAGGCGGGATCTGGGAGGTTGGCAATAAGCTTTACCGTCACCTTGTCCCGGCCTGGTGCTGTACCTCGCTTCATTTTAGCCAGGGGCGCTTTTAGGTCATGGAGCTGGAACGGTTGATCCAAATCCGCGTTCTCGGAACCTGCATACGAGTACGCCTGACCACGGGGATCCTGGTGTATACTCAAATATTGGTCGCGGAGCGCATCGGCCAGTTTGGCCGTGTCTCCAGTGAAGTTATGTATAGCCCTTTGAAGCTGTTTTTGTGTCTCAGTACGGGTTTGTGCCGGATCAATAAGAGCGCGGAAGAGGCGCCACGTACTCCGACTCGACATTTGCCGAGCTGCAGTGTTGCATCGGTGCACCCAATTGGAGTCGGCGAGTTGGGCCGCGTATTGTGCCGCCTGTTGGGTGATATCCGCAATTCGAATTTTGAGTTTCCGATTGTGTTTTTGACGACGCCAGCGGCGGACTAGGCTGTGTCGTGCCTCCCAGAGGTGGAGGAGGTGGTTATCCACCGCCGGGCTCGCCTCTGAGAGTTGAACATTTTGCTCGACTGATTTCAAGTGGGATACTAGGTGTTGGGACCACGTTGAGTATCCTTGGTCCATTATCGATTGAGGATTGGTGTAACTGTTCCTAAATTTGGTCCAGTCGGGTAGTTTTGCATTGGCCTGGGGTCTTGTGAGTGGCTTGGTATGGATTGTAGTGGTAATTATGCAGTGGTCACTACCGAGGGATTCCTCGGTGTTCCTCCAATCTGCATAGCGAATATTTTTCGTAAAGGTGAGGTCCGGACACGTATCGCGTGTAACGGAGTTACCTATACGAGTGGGTTGCGCGGGATCCGTGTGAAGAGTAAGGCCCAGTGTGGAAACAAGCTCCGCCAACTTGCGTCCGCGTTTCTCTTCACGTGTGTACCCCCATAAGGTGCTGGGAGCATTAAAGTCCCCAACGATTATGAGGGGATCCCGATTCGCGACCTTCAAAGCCCGGCTGAAGATATCTGCGAATGTAACATTTGGTAGCTTTGGGGGACAGTAAATGTTGAGTATGTGCAATGGGGGGTCCTGTTTGCGTAGCGGAAGGATCGTCACCATTACATAGGAGAAAGTAGCGCTAAGATCCAGGTCAACCTGGGAGGCCGTGTAATTTTTATGTACGCAGAGGCAGCTATGCGCATCCTGCTGGTACACCGTGTAACTGGCAAGGGTGGCGCCATTTCCTGGCTCCTGAAGGGCCACCACAGCAGGTAATTCTGGGAACGTTGTAAGGAAAAGGCGTAGATCGGCTCGCTTTGTGCGTGCCTTGAATCCGCGACAGTTCCACTGTACAATTTGAATAGGGATCGAATTGCTTCGCGGATGCTTCCTATTTCTAGGGGCGCCCGCCATGATCAAGGGTAGAGTTGTGAGTTTGGAGAGAGGAGGCTTGAGAGCCAGTGGCTCCAAAGAGAGGAGCGTTCTCTATACTGAGGATGGCACAGGGGACCTCTTCTTCTTCTCCGGTGATTCGACGCCTAGACGCTTTGAGCTGCCGGCCTGCGGAGGTTTTGAGCGGGCCAGCGCGCTTGGGAGCGCGGGTGAGTTGAGCGAACTGAGCGGTTATGAGGTTCGGGATAGATGCCGCAAGGTGGCTAATTTTGTTGAGTGCCGCCGTAAGTGTGGCATTGATTTGCGTTTCCAATGCGGATATTCTGTTGTTAACTTGAGTTTCGAGCGCGCTCACTCTCGCCTCGAGTGCCGTGAGGGCATGCGCAGCCTGTCCTGAAGGGGTTGCGTCGCTATCCATTGCCTCTGCTGCGGGTGAGGCAGAGGTGTGGTTGGGGGAATTTTGGCGGGCCTCCGCTATTGCGAGGCGCTTTTGAAAATTTGCAACCTGCTCGCGGAGAGCAGATATTTCTTTTTGTTCGGCAGAGATTGGCCGTTGTTGGGATTGGGAAGGGGGAGCGAAGGGAGAAGCTGCCCTGCCGGCGCCGCTCACCTGGGAGTGTTGCTTGACAACGGTTGCCCACGTCTTGGAGCCGCCGTTTTGTGGAGGTCCGAGGGGCTTCGCTGCACCGGCTTGAGGCGGCGGTGGCGCAGCTGGAGGTTTCCCTTGGCTCCCAGTAGAGGAATTCACAGGCTGGTCCATGGCTTGGTCGGCAGCCTTGGCCTTCAGCTTGTCCGGGCGACGCTTGCCACGCTTGCGTCGGTTTCGCTTCGATTTACGCCCGCGCTCGGCCTGCGTGGGCTGGATAGCGCGATATTTAGCAGTACACGCTGGGCCCCCCGTGGCATGGGCCGCGCCGCACACTGCACACTTTGGGTTGCACTGGTGAGGGGCCCGCACCCCCTCAACGAGTAGAGCCTGCTGTCCGCACAGGCCGCACCGGTCCAGCCTCTGGCCGGGGCAGGCGTCCACGCGGTGGCCGACCACACCGCAATGTCGGCAGGCTGGAATGGTTCGCTGGTAAGGCCTAACTTGTACAAGCTCCGAGTCGTAGTGCACGAAACATGGCTTCTCTGTTCCGGCGAAAGTCAGTCTCGCTTTGTTGGATGTCCCAAATTTTCGCACTTCCACGATGGTGCCGAAGCGCCATTGGAGCCTAGTACGGAGCGAGTCCGTAGTTTCAGAGTTACGAACGGTAATGACGCCGTAGCAGACGTCCTTGTCGTCTTGGCGCAGGTGTCCCACAAGGGGGACCTTCCCGTCGGGTCCATTAAGTTCAAATTCGCCGATGATACGGTCGGCTAGCTCAGGTTTCGCAGTGTGAACAATAATGAGGTTTTGTTCTCTTACCGGTATTATGGTAAGATCTGTTGCGGGTTGCGCGCCCAGGAGAGCCGTGAACGCCCGGCCGTAGCCGGTCTCCTGGAAAGTCTCGTACAACGAGACGCGGGTCCGGGGCTTGATGACGACGACGTAGTCGTCTGGAGCAGGCTTGGGAATAACAGGCGGTTTCCACTTCGTGAGCAGTCGCCGACTGCGGCCCGCCGCGCGCGGGGCGGGTGACTGCTGGTTTCCGGCGTGAACGCCGGCCGCGTCTACGGACGCCGGCTTTAAGGCTTGGTCTTGCGCTCGGCGCAGCACTGCGGCGTTCAACGCGGCGCTGCGAAATCTTGCCGAATCTGGGCCTGCGGTTTCCGCTGGGTGAACCGTTGTCCAGTGCATGTTCTCGGGGTCGTAGCCTCGGCAGGAGATTTGCGTAGCAGCCATACTGGCGTCAGTGGCCAGAGGCCCCGATGTCTATAAAGGGGAGCGATAGCAAGGAAGCACAGGATCGAGTATTCGGGTGTGGCTCAATCCCCGGTCCGCTTTCGAAGGGGGATGCCATTCACATACCTGGCTTAATATCTCATATGGGCCCTTGAGGCTTGGGTGTTACGCATATTTTTGAAAGTATGGCGGAGTGCTTGGCGTAACGCACTCTGGCACAGGTCAGCCCGGTATTGCACTGCCTCCGGGATTGGCCCGTGGCCTACGGGCTATTGCGCGCGCTTTTCTTCTGTCTCTTTACTCCCATCTTTCACCTCCTACTATCAGCACGCAGGCAGCTGGGCGTGGCTCCGCATTGAGCCAGTAAGCAAGCCCGTGCTTTTCCTTTCGTCCTTCTGTCGACAACTCAACTCAACTCGAAAAAAGGAAGCACAGGGGCTCGAGCTGGGTTTGGGTATCGTCGCCTTCATCAACTTCCATTCGGGCGGCGTGAACTGATCAGCTTGGCTGGCCATTGCATTAGAGCAGCACGCCATCGCCGCAGCCGAACACCACGCTGCAAGCTTTCTCCTTCACAACTCGTCAGTAGACTTAATTGTTGTCCGTAATTTTTTTCGCCGTTGCGAAAAAACTTGACAATTATGGTGAGTCAGGTTATAACTGCAACCTCTTTCGAAAAAATAAAAACACTGACGTGTAAACAAATGCGCAAAACAAGGTTCTTACTGATGCTTATACGGCCGCTAGTTCTGTTCTGTCACCAGTCATCAGATTTTCTGTACAGCAAAACACCATTTACCATGAACACACAGACCGTCCCACGGGGAGAAGTTGGGTGCAGCGCTAAAAAAATTCTATTCAACGCATTATGCTCTGGACTCACTGAGTGATAGCTGGGCCTTGGCACAATTCTGGAACGTTTAGCCATATCTTGTGTGATGTGCATATATACCGCCAGTAGTTTTTGACAAATGGCCCCTCAAAGTCGGACAAAGACGGGGCGTGTACACCGCTTCAACCCCAACCCGACTTCTTTCCTTTCTTGCACCGCAGTAAAGGAACAGACTAGGGGAGCCGCACAGTCAGCCCGTTTCGAACACGCTGGGTGGAAAAAAAAACAGAAACGCGAAGGGTGCCCACCTCCCGAGGAGCTTGGCTTGAGGGGAGGACACACAAAGCGGACAATGGGCGAAGCTTACTAGCGTCTCTCTCTCAAACCGGGAGGAAGAATGTAAGAGAAGGAGGAGGAGCTCAACTTCATGCGGCCCGTGGTGGCGGCGTTGTGAACTAGGAGCGGATGAACCAGAATCCTGGCCATGCAAACCTGCACAAAGGCAGATACGGTTACATGATGCTCGCAGTTACGGTCACCGCTGCCAAGTGAGGTGCCAGTGGAAGGAATCTTCTTTTATAGCCAACAGTGAACCGTTGATGCTGTGCCGGATTTCCGGGTGACACCGATCACCATGCTTTCCTGGTCCGCTGCTCGAGACTACCGTCCGTCTTCAGGGCACGTGCGATGACCAGTGAGATGTACGGCTGCACAGTGGGTAATCTGCACAAAGGCAGAGACGGTTATGTGATGCTCACAGTTATCGTCGCTACTTTGCAGTGGTGACGTAGCTTTACACAACATAACTGACGACTTGGCATAACTTGAGCACCTGAAGAATACGATAGCCACTGAGCCATCGTGCCGGATTCATCATTTCAGTAAATATGCATGACAAATAAAATGTGGCTGTCATAAAACATTGTAACTAATATCCACATTCCGTGCAGCACTCTGCCTCTACACTAAATACCTACCGCGAATACTGACCTCTGTATGCATTCCCTTTACATTAATTAGAATAGAATACTTAGAAAACTTGTGCCACTTATCATTGACTCGCTACGAGCTGTTGAGAATGCTGCTCCATAAAACGTACATTCAGTGCTCCTTGCAAAAGAAGCCTAACTGGAGAATATTCAAGCATTTATTCTTATACCCGCTATTGAACAAGTGCTTGAAAACACCCTGCATGAAGCCTGGTACGTACGCCGATACTGAAACGGGCACAAGCCATGCAAAACCTACCAGACAGACTGCGAACCTGTTCACCACGGTTTTGCGCCCACAACTTGAAACACTAAGACGAAACAGCATACTCATACACCAGAGTGCGCTCTTTGGAACAAGCGGGTTACAGCGCTTCCATGCCGTGCTCATTATCCAGAAAAACTCAAACAGCACATAGTGGCTGCAACAGCGCCATTTTCAGAACCATATGTGAGCTTCAGACAAAAAGCTCATTATTGTAAGGATGAAATACCATCTCAAATTCATTTAAGTTTTTACTTCAAGTGCACCCTGGACAGAGCAGTAAAAAGGAGACACTTGCATGCAGGTACCTAACCTAATGCTGATAGAAAAATCAACGAAAGCAACGAACACGCTCAAAATAAGAATTATTTCATTGAAACAATTAACGTGTTCATCAAAAGGCGCAACCATAATAAAACAGCGCGAGCAGAATTGCATTCGTGGCGCAAATAAGCGCCAAGTTACATAGGCGTTTTTGTAATGTAGCAGTCTGAGATCAGAAACGCATACTCTGCCTCTCGCACAATTGGTACTGGAGAAATTTGTGCACGCGTAAGCGGGGTTCGCCTCTCGGAACGAAATGTAAGCCATCTCTTGTCGAGGCGACCTTTACTCAGCTTTCGAAATGAATTGCACGCAGGCCAGCGGCGGCGGCCAACCGCTCTGATAACAGGGATGGACGAATCCATACGTGTGCAACGAAAGGAGAGACGGGATGAAGCTCGTAGGTTCTTTTCTTCGCGGTGTTTGTACACGCTCGCCATTTGTGCCGGCAACCACATTTTTTTCAACCATCACTCTATTAGCATTCCTCCACCGCCGCTTCACTACAACTTTGACAAACGCCTCGAGCTCTAGTCAATAGCGTTACAAAACATATTTGGTGAAACGTCGCTGCCCACGACGCGCACCGACTGAGCGGGTACAACAAACAAGCAATTAATGCACACCTCTTAATCAACAGCACTCCATGGTCCCGACAGGCGATGACACAAAGAATAAAAAATAAATGTAATCCACCTCAGAACTTTATTGTGCATTTCCGCAGATGCCAAGTAAATCGTGCTCACACGGCTCTAACGCATAGTTTCATTTCGGCCTTCACTCACGGGCTAAGCGATATTTCTGGCCGTGCACCTACCTTTCAACACGGAAAAGCCAGTAGAGAGCTCGCGAGGAGGGCTTACCGTCCCGTGTTTCGCACCGAGTGCCTTTCCGCGCGTTATGAAAGACATAGCGGCAGAGACGTAAGCGCATTATTCGAGAACATGGCGGCTGCCGCTGCTCACACAAACGTGCTTACAAACGCCGCTTATAAACGTGGATAGGCAGTTTGTCGCTGCGCACATAATCTGCTCTGCACACACAGCACCGCTTAGAGTGGCTAAAGATACCAAATGAATAAAAATAATTGTGTAGACTTACCGTAAGTGGACGAATAAGTTGAATTTCAATCAAAACGTAATCCACGAGAGAAAACGCCGCCGACGCCGACACACCGGCGCACACAGTTGTTTGCTGCCCGGATGGTATCCGCCGCCTCCAGGCAAAATGGGTAAAAAGTGAAACAGAAACCAATTTCACGGTCATGTCTATATTGGTTGCACTCTTGCCAAGTGTAGCTTGCTCTAGCATCCAAGAACACAAAGTGCCATTGGTTTAAAGCATAAATTCTTCACTCGCGCTTTAAAAACCTTATTACTTTCGCGAAAAACAAAACCGAAACCTTACTACTTTGTCCATGTGCGCCGCATCTCCCATCGAATAGCAGGTGGCGCCCTTTTCAAATAATTATAATGCTGCATAGCATAACGTCTTTTTGGCGTGTGCTCGTGTTTGGAAAACCGGTATGGACAACAGCGTGTTATCGCCTGCGATGCAGCAGGTGTACGGCGAAGAACGAAAATATACTGGGTTTCTGATTGTTGAGTCGCAGCACTTTTTCACGTCAATGCAAACTGCAAAGGCATAAATGGCATATCTTAATTCCGCAGAGAACCATGATCTTTGAGACTCTTCTAATCATATGTTTCTGAAAGATGGGCCCATCCTTGAATTCTCACCCCCGTTATTCCCCCTTATTTTACAGGAGGTTTTAAGGAGAAATAAATCTATAGTCACTGATGAAATTCTTCTTAATTTATGCCCGTTGGACTGTAACGATAGAACGATGTAATGGTATATTCTCGAGCGATTCCTTCAAGGGAGAGTGTGTTCGTTTGATGTAGTACAGTTTGCAGCACCCTTACTTCAGAAATGGGTGCCTTTCCTCGCTCTACCTGTCAGCATTAAAGATTATTGAATTATATTCTCGATATGCGTCGCGGTTTAAGGAAAATTAGCTCTTCAAAGCTTCTAAAAGCAATACACAGGAAGGTATTGCATTGCCGTTGGACAATATTTTTTTATCCCTGAAATAGCAAAAGAAGCGGAGGACTCTGACTATAGTTGCGGTTACCCGATGCAGTTTGGTTCGTGGGGGTCTAACGTCCCAAGCCAACTCAGGGAATGGGGGATGCCGTAGTGAAGGGCTTCGGAAATTTCGACCGCCTAGGGTTCTTTAACGTGGACTGACATCGCACACTGCACGGGCCTCAAGAATTTCGCCTCCATCGAAATTCGACCGCCGCGGCGGTCCAATGCAGTTCTACTCAGCATGCAGTGTGAAAAGAAATGGATATTTTATGGACTTAGTCGAAAGGCAGTGTATACATTGTTGGATAACATTAGGATTGTTATAAACAATAGATAATAGGTCTATAGACATTTGTCTATACACAGTCTTAAGATTGTCTATAGACGATAGGAAATTAAGGCGGTTAGAGATTTTGGTCTATAAACTGTCTATAGGTGATCTATAGACAAATGCCTGCTAAGCCGGTTATAGACTAGTCTATAGATGGTTTATAGATTGTCGATAGACAAATGGAAGCTATGGCGGTTATAGGCTTTAGTCTATAGATGGTCTATAGATTGTCTATGGACAAAAGTATATAAGGCAGGTATAGACTTTAGTTTATAGAAACTCTATTGACCGCCTATAGACAAAGGAAAATTGTTTATTATAGACTTTGGTCTATAGATGGTCTATAGACTTTCTATGCTCAAAAGGAAATGAGGCAGTTATAGACTTCAGTCTATAGATAATCTATTGACGGTCTATAAACAAAGAAAACAGAACAAATTAAGGCAGTTATAGACTTTAGTCTATAGATAGTCTATGGACCACCTATAGACGGAAGTAAATTAAGGCTGTTAAAGACTTTAGTCTATAGATAATCTATTGGCTGAACATATACAAAGGAAAATTGTCTGTTATGGACATTAGTCTATAGATGATCTATAGACAGTCTATGGGCAAAAAGAAATAAGGCGCTTATAGACTTTAGTCAATACATTATCTGTTGACCCTCTGTATACAAAGGAAAATTATGTCTGTTATACTTTAGTCTATAGATAGTCTATGGACCATCACTAGACAAAAGGAAATTAGGGTGGTTATAGACTTTAGTCTATATATTCTCTGTAGACTGTCTATTGAAAAAATCAGTCTAATGGGTGTCTATAGAGTCTATAAAAAGTCTATAGGCAGTCTATGGACCATTTTCATAAGGGCGGACGTTAAACATGCCTGTCTCGCGGCGGCATATTCACGGCGGCGTTTAGCCAGTCGTTCGGCGCGCTGTTCGTCTGTTTCCTGGGCGATTCGTTTCCTCTTCATCTCGTTGGTTGGTTTTTTTTTTAGGGAAAGGAAATGGCGCAGTATCTGTCTCAATTATCGTTGGACACCTGAACCGCGCCGTACGGGAAGGGATAAGGGAGGGATCGAAAGAAGAAAGGAAGAAGGAGGTACCGTAGTGGAGGGCTCCGGAATAATTTCGACCACCTGGGGGTCTTTAACGTGCACTGACATCGCACAGCACACGGGCGCCTTAGCGTTTTTCCTCCATAAAAACGCAGCCGCCGCGGTCGGGTTCGAACCCGGGAACTCCGGATCAGTAGTCGAGCGCCCTAACCACTGAGCCACCGCGGCGGGTCTTCATCTCGTTCCGTTGTCGATTCCAGGCCTCCTCCAGCTTATCAGAATTATCGCCGTCCATACTGTCCATAATTGTCGCCTCAACTCTGGTTGCGGCGCACGCCAGCTCTCCGTTTCAATCCTGTGATATCTTATCACGCATGCGACGCAGCTGTCGAAGCGAGCGGAGGCGAGCGCAACGACTAGGAACGCGGTGTCACGTCCTACCAAACGGCGGCGGCGGCGAGCGGCGCGGCGTGACGTCATGCCAGATAGTGCGGCGACCGCGCGAAGCACAGTAACCTTCCGCGGCGAGGCGCACGTTGTGACGTCACTTGAATCTATGGAGTACCGCCACGGCTAAATCGCGAGTTTGCGGCCAATAAAGCTTTCTCTTTAAAATCTTGGCGGGCACTGGCATTCCGCTGACCCGCGGGAGCCGAGTTTTCGAGTTGCTCGGGCGGGGCTGCCGCTGAGCTCGTAGACTTCCGCACGGGAACAGGAGGCCTCGTAGCGGACGCCTCCGAGCTTGTAGACTGCAGCGCGGGAACATGAGGCCTCGTAGCAGGCGCTTCCAGCACAGGGCCTGAAATTGAACTTGGCACCAAACGGAGGCTCACGGTGCCCTTGTTCGTCACTGTCAAATAACACGAACGTAAATTGTCTACATGCACGAAACTGTTCCCGGGTCCCACCCGCACATTGAACGTAACGGCCCTGCACCTTTTTTCAACGACCCAGGCAACCAGCTGGCCTCAACCGGACGAAGGTTTTGGACCAGAACCCTTTCGCCCTCTTCGAATGCCCTCCATGGCACTCTTTTTTCGTCGGCTTTGCCCTTAACTTTGGAGAAATGTTCTTCTATACGTCTCTCCAGGTCATGCTGTAGAAGAGTTAAGCGAATGAGGGGTCTCCACGAGAGGAACAGTTCAGCTGGCGTTTGCACCGTTGTTGTGGTAGGGGTGTTCCGGTACCTGAACAGGAACATGTCAATGCAGTGTTGTAGGGTCTCACTGATTCCCGTTGACCTTTCGTCAAGTACCTGTCGCAGAAGATCCGGCTTAACCGCCTGGACGCACCTCTCGGCCCGTTGTCCGTAACTACGTCGTCCGGAAGACCATACGATGCGAACACACTGCACAGCTTATCAATAGTCCTCTCTGTCGTTGTTTAATTCATCACGAACACTAATACCCATTTCGAGTGTGCATCCACCAACCCTAAAAGCCACTGGTTTTTTGTGAATGCGAAATCCAGGTAGATTCTTTGCCAACTGCGGCTAGGTCAACCCCAAGTTTGTGGTGGGGCCTTCGGCAAAGCATGCTGCGTCAACTTACAAGTACAGCAACCTTTAACAACACACTCAATGTCTTGGGTTAACTGAGGCCACCAGACGCCACGCGCGAGTATTTTCATACGCGTAACCCCGGGGTGACCTTCTTGCAAAAGTGCCAACAATTGTTTGTGCTAGCCGTGGGGAACAATCACACGATTTCCCCACGTAACGCACTGCTGGTCTACAGACAGTTCATGCCGACGAACAAAGATGGATGTGTAGAAAGGTGGATGTGTAGACTAGCCACCCATCGTGTACACCAACACTTCAGATACCACTCTATCCGTGCTCGTTTCCTTCCTAATCGCGTCCGCAGACAACGGAAGTTCATTGACAACTGAGAAGAAATGTACGTAATCTGGGACATCTTGATCACTCGCCAACGCCAAGCGCGAAAGCGCGTCAGCGTTTCCAACATCGCTGCCCTTACGATACACCCATTTGTACTCGTAGGCCGCTAGCAACAAAGCCCAGCGTTGCATGCGTGCTACTGACATTACTGGAACGAGCTTTCCGTGCGACAGAAGGCTACCTAATGGCTGGTGGCCTGAATAAATATTGAAACTACGCCCAAACGGGTAATTGTGAAACTTCTTCAACCCAAATACTACGGAGAGAGCCTCTTTTTCAATGGGAACATAACTTTGCTCTGCTTTGCTCAGCGCCCTAGACGCATATGCAATTGGCTTGTCCTCTCTACCAATCTTATGAAACAGAATGACGCCAACGCCATACGTGGGTGCGTCCCACACAATCCCTATCGCTGTGTTGGGGTCGTAGTATGTCAAAACCTTGTCTTTCGTTAGCCACGTTTTACTTTCCTCAAAACGCTTGCTCTGCCTCACGTGACCACGTAAAGTCTTTTCCTTGGTTTACAACGTCGTAAATGGCCTCAGCCTTGCGAACATGTTGACAACGAACCTTATACAAAAGTTAATCAAACCCAGGTAGGCTCGAAATTGTGCCTCATTCTTTCGTGCCGGCGCCTCCGTTATCGCCTTCACTTCTTCATCTGACGGGCGGATGCCCTTTTCGTCAAGAATGTTCCTCAAGTACAAGACCGACATCTGAAATAGCTTGCACTTATCTTTCTTCAATCGTATGCCTCTGTCCTGAAACCGTGACAGCACACTTTCCACTTTATCAAAACACTCATCAAATGTAGCCCCTCCTATCAGCACATCGTCCAGATAGCACGCTACACGATCAAGTCCCTTCAACGCGTCACGCGTCATACATGGCTGCCTGACAGATTGAAGGTGCGCTCCTAATGCCATAGGGTAAACGCGTGTACTTGAACAATCCAGGGTGTGTGTTGACCACGACTAGCGACTGCGTCTGCAGATGCAAGTTATACAGTAGACAAATCAAGCAGCGTAAAATATTTACACCCTGCAATTTTTACAAACAGATCCTCCATAACGGGAAGGGGATAGTGATCCGTTCTTAGGCATGGATTTAGCGTCACTTTGAAATCCGCACACACCCTGATCTGGTTGTTCGGTTTAGGCATTACCACTAGTGGCGTCGCCCACTCACTCTGCTTAACAGGTACTAACACTTCTGCCTTCACGAGATTCTGCAATTCTGAAAACACTGCTTCCCTAATCGCAAATGGCACCGGTCGCACTTTACAAAAAAACCGGTGTACTATACTCTTTCAGCACCAATTTAATGGCGCTGTTCTTGATCAGGCCTAGAGGCTCAAAAATATGGGCGTACTTTTCAAGCAACGCTGACACTTAGCCCAGGCGGAACCCCATGCACACTAGACCAGTCTAACTTAAGTGCCGCCAGCCAGTCACGTCCCAATAGCACAGTGTTGGTATTCTCGTTTGTCTTCACGACAATTTACGGCGGCTACTTGTGCTGACCGTTGTGCTCTACCGAAACGGTTAGCTTCCTCGTTACCGGCAGCAGTGTGCCTCCGTAAGTTTTCAGCTTTAGACTGCATGGCTCTTTGGGTAGGGTGAGCCAGTATTTCTTGTACAGTGCTTCTGGTACAACTGATACAGACGCCCTGGTGTCAATCTGCATGTGAACATTTTTCTGCTTAATCTTCAGAAAAATTTCGTAAGGTTTGGTGCGCCCTTCACATGAATAAATATTGTGCAGCACCAGTTCACCCGTATCGATGTCGTCAGCCATGGCGTTCACAGAGTCTCTATTTCTGTCCTTGCACATCCTCGCTAAGTGTACAACATGGTTACACAACCGACAACGATACTTCCGAAGTTTGCAGGTAGACGCTCCATGCGCTGAGCCGCATCGGAAACAGCCCAGCGATTTCGTCGCCCTTGCCCCACCGGGCATCATAGCAGTTTCTTCTCTATTATGCGGTGCACGTTGTCCGGCGTCTCGCTTTTGGTGAAGAACGCTGACAATCCCTTGCTCCACGTTGGGATGAAAATCCTGGCTCTCCTTGCGGGCCAACTCGATATTCCTCACGATATCGCAGGCAGTTTTAAACGTTACCTTGCTCTCCTTCGGCAAATCCGCTTGCATTTCTTTGTCACAGAGCCCGGTCACGAAGAGCCTCGTCCAGAAACGTTCCAGTCGCAGGACGCCGCCAACCGCTTCAACTCTATCGCGAACGCTGCCACTGTATCGCATTATTGATGGAAACTCCGGTTAAATTGGAACCGCTCTACATTTACAGAGGATTTTGATACATACTGCTCTCGCAGGGTATGCACCAGCTTTGCGTATGTCTTGCTTTACGGCTTCTCACCTTAGAAGCCTTAAAGAAGTGCTCGAATATCTCCACCTAAGACTCGAAATCTTCGTCGCTGTCCTCGATGAACTGATCGAACCTTCCACTCATCGCCATCCTGCCAGTCTCCTCGGAGCACGCTCCGAGACCGCTGCTAGTGGCTTTTTGCAACCCGACGGGATAGTGATTTCGTCCTCGTCGCCAGTATGTTATAGCCGAAAGCGATGAGGCAGAGAAACGTAGATGCTTTATTGGCACGCCAGTGCCTGGCAGAGAATGCACTATGCCGGCGGAACGCAGCGCTTATATAGCACTGAGAGACGCACTATCAATGTGACGTCACACGCGTTTCGCACGACACCACAGTATCTTTTTATTTTCGCTGGAATTGCGGTATAGGAATACGGTGCCGCAATACGTTGAGTACTCGAAAAGGGGGGGGGGGGGGCGTATTCCGATTGCAGGCGTTGGTGAGTGGCGACACCATGGTTTCTCGATCATCCGCAGGGACATCCCCGCAGGGGGATGATAGTGAACAGTGTATCACCACGGACCCGAGCACCCGCGCCTAGCTGTGCTTGGCATCGCCGTGTTTTGGGAAAAGGGGATCCTGGTGGCTGAGCCGATGCTGAGCGTTTGGACCTTTAAGGCTCCTCTGCGCAGGATCCTCACTCCACTTTGGCCTCAGCTTCCTTTATACGGCGCCTCTGGCCTGACACGACCGGGGAAATCGGCAGTCCCCTTTTCCTATCCTCCCGTTCATCTTTCACTTTCCTGTCTTCTTTCTCACAACTCGCCTGTATTCTCCACTCTTAATTACTTTTCCTTATTCCTGGCGGCGAGGGTTAACCCTATGTGAATAACTACCCTCAGTTACTTCAGATTGGGTTATAGCGGCGGCGTACAGCTGGCGTGAGCAGGACTTGCTTCCAAGTTCCTGTCCCGTCTCCTTATTGGGCTCCATGGTTGGCGGCTGGCCCCGCGGCCGAAAAACAGACGCAATTTATGGCTCTTCTCCATCACAAAATGAACACCATCCTAAAAAAAGCACACTGATGTGACATCACAATTTCTGAACAAAAAGAAAGAACCTCTTGCCAACTTCCACATAGTGCACAGCAAATAAAAAGAAAAAACAAGTGGAATGATTTCACTTTTTCTCGTTGAAAAAACACTCGCAGAAACTTAAGGCCCTGTCTAAAAGGCGACGCAGTTAGCCAGTGGCGACCTGTTACTTGAGATTAATGATAAAGTCCAACTTCCCAAACTCTCAAATATTACCGCGTTTGGAGAAACCCCAGTCACTGTGGCACTCCACAGGTCCCTTAATACTGTGCGCGGCGTAATATTCGACAATGATCTCATCAACCTGACAGAGGATGAAATATTAGAAGGTATAAAGGGACAGCATGTAACAAATTCCCACAATAAAAATCCGAAAAGAAAGAAATCCCTACTAAGCACATAGTTTTCACCTTTGCCTCCTGCACACTGCCTGACTCAATAGACGTAGGTTACACAAAAACAACAGTTCGAACATGCATCACTAACCACCGCCGCTGATTCTGATGCCAACGATTTGGCCATGGCTCGCAGAGCTGCTGTGGTCAAGAAAAATGCGCAAAATCCTCCTCAAACGATCACATCTCTTATAAATGCACTGCTCCTCCACACTGTATGAGCTGTGGCAGGGATCACTCAGCCTACTTACGATCATGCTCACAATGGAAAATAGAAAAGAAAATAATTACCCTCAAAACAAATGGAAATATCACATTCAAGAAAGCAAGGCGACGCGTAAAAGCCGACAAGTTTTTCCTAGCTCCCAATACAAACTTCGCCGATACGGTGATGGGGTGGTGCACCACAGCGGTCTTCAGCGCCTGTGCAGGCCTCGCCGAGCGGGGCCCTGGAGGGACAATCCATCCCCCTGGCAGAGGCAGCGAAAGCTGCCCCGCCAACTGCGCGAGAGGGCCTGTCGACCTCCGAGTCGGGAGCCCACAAGGTCTCTTCCAATCAGTAGAGGCCTACCACTCGTACACCGTGGCTTCACAGGAGTCCAGCGCCTCCAGGGAGGCGATGAATGCCACCCCCAGCACTTCTGCGTTGTAGCGGTGGCGTAACTTTCTGGGGAAAGAAGGAAAGCTGAGAATAATGCCTCCTGAAAGGTAATCTTCCCCAACACCCAACACACTAAAATATGGCATTTTTGGTTCAATGTAACTGTAGAGGAATGGTGAGGAACTATACAGATATTACAGACATACTAAAATCAACGTCACTTATAGTTCTATGTCTTCAGGAGACAAACCGAGGGCCAAAACATAAAAATATCTTGAAAGAATTCCAAATTTTTCGACGAGATAGAGAACAGGCGAGCAGGTTCTCAGGTGGTGTCGTAATTATAACGCAAAGTGGCGTCCCTGGACGAGACATATATTTGAAAACAAACTTTGAGGCTGTAGCAGTCAGTTTAGTTGCACACAAAACATTAACAATACGCTCTGTATATATACCACCACATCTGACAGTTGCTATCTACGATTTGGAAAGCCTTTTCTATCAAATACACGAGCCATATGTGGTAGTTGGGGATTTTATTGCGCACTCCTCCTTTTTGGGCAGTGAGCGCACAGACACCAGAGGCCAAATAATGAAGACCTTATATTTACACATAACCCATTTTTAATGAACACAGGAAAGTCCACATTTTGCTGTCCCAGCTCAGGAAAAATGAGCTGCCTTGATTTAACTTTGGTATCACCATCAGTTTTTATTGTTTTTATTTGGGATGTTTTAAATAATTCTAGATGAAGTGACCATTTACCCACAGTTTTAAAATTATCATCCTCAATCCAAATCATTCCAACACGACCCCAGCGCTGGAAACTCCAGCTAGCTGACTGGTTGCTGTTTCCACAAATGCCACGTTACATAAAGAATTCAATGATGGACTTAGCATGGACGAAATAATTGAAAAATGTACCACCTGTACAATTTATGTTATAAAGATAGCGATTCCGCAAACATTAGCACAAATGTGAAAAATCAGCTAGAAGGCTTGGTGGAAACAGGAGTGTTCAGACTGGCAAAAAGCAACAAAACAAAGCATGGGGAATATTTCGAAGGTAGCCCACAGCAGAGAACCTGTTATTATTTAGAAAGGCCTGAGCCAGTGCGTCTCGTATTCGCGGAAATGCCGAAAACACGTCCTGGAGGAAATACGTATCTAAATGAAATAGTTCACTACCATTCAAGAAATTGCAGGATGAGGTCTGCAAATTAAGTGGGGACTATTCTCCTTACACGTTTCCACTTCTGTCCACCCCTGCTACACAAACAACATCACAAGAACAGGTAAACATATTAGGTGAGCACTTCGCTGCTGTTACCAGTTCTTCGAACTACATAGACACTTTTCAAAAATACAAAAACATAGTAGGAAAACGAAAACTTCCCATAGGAGCAGACATGAATAAAGATTATAACATGAAAATTACAATAGAGGAACTAAATAGGGCACTATCTACAGGTAAACTGACAGCAGCGGGCCCAGATAATATGCACTACACAATGCTTGCACATCTCTCTGAGGCCGCCGATGAGGCACTTCTAAAATTCTTCAAAAAATCTGGCTTTCGGGGACGATCCCTGAGGCATGGAAGAAAGCGATTATAGTACCTTTCTTAAAGCCAGGAAAACCATCATCAAGTCCTGGTAGTTATAGACCAATTGCACTTACCAGGTGTCTAGCAAAATCTTTTGAATGTGCGGTGAACTTCCGATAAACATTAGCTCTTGAATCTCGTCCCCTTCTCAACATACATCAGTGCGGTTTCGAAAAGCATTCTCCACCTTTGATATCATACTGTACGTCTGGAAAACATAGTGCGGGAGGCATTCATACACGAACAGCATTGTCTTGCGGTCTTCTTGGACATGGAGAAAGCATACGACACCACTTGGATGTTCTGGGTTCGAACCCGACCGCGGCGGCTGCGTTTTCATGGAGGAAAAACGCTAAGGCGCCCGTGTGCTGTGCGATGTCAGTGCACGTTAAAGATCCCCAGGTGGTCGAGATTATTCCGGAGCCCCCCACTACGGCACCTTATTCCTTTCTTCTTTCACTCCCTCCTCCTGGCATACCTAGGCATCCGGGACAGGATGCGGAACTGTTTGAGTGACTTTCTAGCACACCATTCATTCCTAGTACGTCTAGGTGCCACCCTATCAGTGAATTTCATCCAGGAGAACGGTGTACCTCATGTGTGTGTCCTGAGTACTACACTTTTCATAGTAAAAATGAACTCAATAGCAAAAATAATCCCCAAGTATACGTAGATGAACTGCAAATTGCATGTACATCCTCCAGCGTATCAACATGTGAGAGATAGATACAAATGACTGTAAACAAATTCGCTAATTGGGCAGATAGAAATTGATTCCAATTGTCCCCACAAAAATCAGTGACTGTTTTTCTCGCTCAAACGAGGCTTACAGAGCAACCCTACCCTACACCTGAATGACGTCGTGTTACCCGTAAAACAGGAAAAAAATTTCTTAGGCATAAGTTTTGATAAAATAACTCACATTCATACCTCACATAAACAACTTAAGAAGAAAGCATCTCGAACCCTGAAGGTACTCAAGGTACTTTCGCGAAAACTCTAGGGTTCCGATAGAACTTGCCTTTTGCAGATTTATCGCTCTCCAGTGCGCTCCCGTTTAGATTATGGATCCATGGTTTGTGGTACAGCCAGGCTGTCATACTTGAAACGACTGGACCCAATTCACAACTTAGGTCTCCGTCTTTCAACCGGAGCATACAGGACATCTCACATAAAAAGCCTTTATGTAGAAACATTTGAACCATTCCTAGAAGACAGAAGAACAATGCTCACAAGTGCATATATAGTGAAAATAAAATCTCTACCGAAACATATTTGTTATCCGATTGTTACAAAGTGCACCTCCAGAACCCTGTTCAACAAAAAACCGCAATCAATACGACTTCTGCTTCCCCATTTCGAGGAGAGTTGACAGAACATGAAAATACTGAACAGCCTTCCTGATGTCGCCTCAATCAATACATGACCCCCTGCCCCCCTGGCACAGCCTTCCCAATGTGTGTGACCTCCCGTTAACACACTTCCGAATAAAACAGCGCACGAGCACATATTACAAGAATACCGGGCATTACAAGACAAATATGCGAACTGTACAGAATTTTACCCTGATGGCTCAAAAACAGCCGAATATATCGGTAGCGCTGTTGTACAAGGAAACTGACAAGAAATATTAAGGCTTCCTCACTGCGCATTCATTTTTACTGCCGAATGTTAGGCGTCTGTGGGCAGAATAATTAATAATAGCATTAAAAACAGCATAATCTATACAGATTCACTTAGCGTGCTCACGACATTACATTGCACAAATGCAGACGACCCTTACTGAGAAACTTATTACACAACGTAGAAAAAGTCAGAACACAGGGACATATAAAATTCTGCTGGGTGCCGAGCCACGTTGGAATATACGGTAATGAAAAAGCCGACCAGTGTGCTGCAAAAGCTCGCAGTCAAGACATTAAGAGCCTGCATACCCCATAAAGAATGCATGAAACTAATACACATTAATCTCAAGGTTAAAAGGCAGTAAATCTAGGGCAATGAAGTAAATAACAAATTGCATTTGGTAAATCCCGTACTGGGAGAATGGAAAACCTCTAGTCATCAGGAGCGTTTCAGAGAGGTAACATTATGCCGTCTCGCTTACAAACAGTCTCGCTTACACCTTACAAACAATTTCCTACTAACAAAAGAAGACACACCTGTTTGTGAAAAAGCGAAGATAAAATTACAGTACACCACATCTCATTCTCATGCACAGAAATTGAATCACTGAGGAAAAAAGTATTTTATTTCATGCTAAAAAGAACACATTCTTCTTCACCAAACATTGATTTTAGGTCAAAATGTGCTTATCGATATCCCAAGTGTTTTTAGCTTTTTAAGGGAAGCAGGTATCATTGAAAAACTCTGAATTCCGACCTTGCGCCTAGCTACATATGGTGATACACTTCTGCCACATTCTCATTCTTAGAACAGGGCTGAGGTTTTTATTTTTGGTGAGTTGGCAGCCTCGAGATCCTTGCCGGGACAAGGATAGTAGCTGAGGTTACCTGACCCTCTTTAAAGTTATCTCTAATAGCCATGGGACGACACACTCAGCGCATATTTCCGCGCAGCTTCCGCCTTGTGATCATCCGGCCCAGCGTAACACGGCCACACGGTGGACTGCGTTGCCGATAAAACACAGCGCCACCGCAGCGTCACCCGAGGGATGCGTCACCGGCGGTGGCTACAAAAACAGGCTGCCCGGCTAAGAGCGGCTTTCTTACTTCCGCTACACAGACGAGCGCTGCGTTGGCATGCTCGTCTGCTGCCATCGCTAATCGAATAAACAGTTGTTACGTTTTGATGTTGGGGTTCGTCCTTCACCAGAAACGACACCCCTCATCTGGTGACCCGGGGGCCTATTCTCGACACGCATGGCCGCCGTTCGGCGCCATATTGTCTCTCAGATTAATCACGTGCTACTTTCGTATCTAAAATTTCTAGCGCGAAATCGTTAGGTTTCTAATTCGCTTTCTGCGTTCATGTCAAAATGACGTGGCCTTGAGAAGCGACTTTTCTCAGAGCTATTCTTAGTGCCTGGATGGAAAATAAGAGTGATTGTGGAGGGTATACGAAGTTAGTGGTGGCATAGAGAAGGGCACCTAGCCTGCTTTACCAATTTTGGGAAACAAAACTGCGTACTGTGAAGGGTTGCTCTATAGAATGTGATTGGCTGGAGCAATGTCACGTGAATCACGTGATACGCATGCAAGCATAATTCAGTGAAGTCAAAATGACGTTTTGTGTCGCAAAGGAAGTGCCACCATAACACAGAAAATTTTCTCTTTTGGCCTACATAATTTTGTATGGCCGCGAGATGGCCGAACTATGGTAAAGAAAAATGGCGAATACAACGCTGATTTATACGTCTGACTTTGCAGTCTGGTACAAATTCATTTGAACTGATAAATTATCACGAGGGAAAATTTGTTTTGAATGAAGAAAACTTTGAAACGGCTGCTTAAGGGCACTTATAAGGTAACTATTCCTTCGGACCGATACAAAGGAGGGTAAAAATTAACAGCCGCAGGAGGTCGCTAGGTACTCTCCCGCTTCAAACACTTTGCAGATGTTACTACGGCATCATCAGTCCACCGTTCCTTCCACGACGACGAAGCCGCTGAGGCAACGTGCCACGTTGGGACTAGCTAGAAGTTCGCTAGAAGTTCGGGATAATGGCTTTTGTTTCCGGCATTACCCGTCGTATTGGACTGGCTGGGAGTGCTGTCGGACAGGTATTATCGTGAGCACCGAGACGCTTTCGAGATGCCCGACAGGCAGCATTTTCGCCTGACGAAGGACTTGGTGAGGTGGCTGTATGACGAGTTGCGGGAAGATGTGGCGTGGCAACGCATCAACACGGCCACTGCGCTCACGGTGGAGCAGCAGATGCTGTGTGCGCTCCACTTTTACGCCACAGGCAGTTTTCGGGGCGTGATCGCAAGCGACGAACACTTAGCGGTTAGACAGCCGAGTGTGAGTCGCTGCATCCACGCAGTCACCGACGCGATTGTGAACTGCCTGGGGAACGAGTGGATCTCCTTCCCATGCTCTCCGGCTGAACTGGCGACCGCGCGCGAAGGCTTCGAGCTGCTCGACAGCAGATTCCCGGGATGTGTTGGCGCCATCGATGGGACACTTGTCTGCATGGCCGCACCTACTGACGAGGTCAACAGACCGGCGTACTTCTGCCGCAATGGGTACTATGCCTTGAGTCATGGTGGTAAGAACGGCAACAATCAGTTTTGTAGCGGTGCTCTTCGGTGCATGACCTTTGGTCTCCTGTGACCAGGAACATGCCATGGTTTACGCAAAAAGCATACAGGCGCTAAAAGACGGAGATAGCACAGACACAAGACAGGACTGGCGCCAGTCCTGTCTTGTGTGTGTGCTGTCCCCGTCTTTTAGCGCCTGTACGCTTTTTACGTGAACCATGTCATGCTACAACCAACTAGCTCAAATCAAAGTCTTGCTGCAGAAACATGCCGTCGTCGGCACTCGTTTGCGGCCTGCTTACATGTACGTTTTATTAGACTAAAGGGAAAGCGGTCTGCCGGAGAAAGCGGGTGAACATTTGTGCCTGTAAAGGAAAGAAAAAAAATTCCTGGCTTCTGAAAGAGAAACATGCAATGCATGGAGCCCCCTAACTCACTGGAGTACAACCTTTGTGATTTTCTGTATTTTGCTGCGTGTGAGTTCGCATATTCTGGCAACATGACACTGAAAAGCAGAAACAAAAGAGGTAGTAGACTGGCACTTGCACACATATCTCGTTGCATGCTCATGTATTTGTTCCTTTCAGCACTGCGACTGCACATTACTCACAGAACAGTGTTCATTACTGGAGTAGTGGGAGTTGCACAAACAAGGTACTCTTGGACAAGGAATACACAATATGAGCTTGTTTGCACAGTTCATCTCATGTGCAATGTTATCTTCATTGTTCTATGACAGTTTGTGGTGGGTGATGTGGGTGTTCCCACTTCATTGTGAGATTAGATTCCGAGTGCTCAGTCCAGTGAGTGCTGTAGCCTCTTGTCTGTGTCAAGCATCACAATCAATCAGTTTGGTTTCATAATTTTCATATAATATCTTCTGTTGTGCAACATGCTCTACCAGTGTGCCGTCGATGATGAAATTGAACAAAGTCAGTGTGTGGGTGCAGGTCTTTGCTAGCAAAAACTATGGCATAAGGTAAAAAAGCAACTGCTATCAACAACACAGACGGCGGTTGAAGTTGTTTAATTGCAACACGAAATATACACCTACTCCACATCATAAATATCACAGTGCGAAGATTAGTAGATTGGACCGGTAAAAAATAAATGATATTTGTTCAGTTGTCTTCGCATCAGGGCATTTGACGCTACATTCCCAGCGTCTGTGCATGATTCCTTCGTGTGGCGGGCCTCACCGGTGCACCATGCACTGAGGAATCACAATTTTCTGCAATTGGTGGAATTTCAACTAGGTATGTGATTTCTGGCACAAGGGCGAAATAGTGCACAAATCTAAATTCAGTCAGTAGTTCTCAGGCATCAGTTGCATGTAGCTGGTTAAGCAAGTGTACAGTGAACACCGAGCATGAGTTGTTGAGGCAATTTGCTTTCAAACTAATGCAAATCCAGGGTTTCCACATGTCAGCAGTGGTGTCAACGAAGGTGTTGCATTATTGGAACTACCATCGCTAACAAAATCAGAGGTCAGGAGGAGTTGAGTCTTTCCTTCATGGTCATTACAACATAACATAATAAAACAAATAACTTAACATAATATCATAAATATCACAGGACGCAGATTTGCTTATTCCTGCGCACCGAGTGAGTAAAAAAAAAGATGCTTAACGGAATAATGGCGCAGATCAGGTGACAGGAGAGCAGGAGAGATTTTATTGTCCTTTCCTCGCCATACGGGTCCCCGAGGTCGTGTCAGCATGCTTAGTGGTTTTTTTTGCGCTTTTTACCAGGTTCCTTGTTATTCAGTTTCATTGAATTTAGCCGTGTTTTTGTTGGCTTTGCAGTTTTGTTTTATGCGTCTTGTTTTACACTGAGTCTTTGCCATGTTCTGTTGACGTTTCAGGTTTCATTCTCATGGTTTTAGCCCTTTTAGTCCTGCTTTGTCATTTCCCTGGCTTTGTGACGTGGCCTTCCGTCATTATTTTTCTTCGGTGATATGTTCGTGATTAGTTTAGGCTTTAGCTTGTGTCGTCCCGTCTTTTACCTCTTGTTTTTTGCCAGTTAGTCATCTGAGACAGGGATGTTCCACGTGCTGCGGTAGAGCTTAGTGCACTCGTCATGTTGTTTGCCTTGTGCGGTATCATGATTGGCCGCTTCGCACATCGCGTCCATGTGCGTCACTGTTTGATTATTGTTCACAGTTTGGGCGTGTTGCTTGGTATAAATTCGGTATATTGGCAGCCAAACAATAAAGTTGTAAGTTGCCGCTTGTGTGTGTTTGTACTCTCCTGCTGTCCTGTCACCCGATCTGCGCCATTATTCCGCTAAGCATGTCTGACCAACTTGCCCAATCCTTTACGCTTCTTAAAAATAAGATGTTTGTTCATGTTGCTTCCAGGGTGAGCAATGCAATATGCAGTAGTATCACAGCTATGTCACAACATAAACATCTCAACATGCAGATTTGCTTATACTTGTAAACCGAGTGGGTGGAAAAATAAGGCATATTTCTTTATGCTGTCGCTCAGAAAATGAGAGGTCAGATACAGCTGAGGCTTTCCTTCAAAGCCGATATGTCTACAGGTACATGTCATCATTTGTATACAGCAAACTTACTGGCTGGCAAATTGCCTGTATCATGGATGGTCACATTGATAGCAATAATTCTTGCATCATAAAGAGAGGCCTTTGTAATGACGGGAGAAAAGTAATAAATGATGACATAAATAATGGACTGAAAAATTCATGTCCCAAAATCGTAGATGTTGCATTATTTGCGCGAGCATTTTGAAGAATGTCAGTCTTCATTGGCCTGCAAGTGATAGCGCCTACCCGCTGCAGGCATAGTTGGTCACGCGTGTTCCAGGATGTCACGCTCCTGGCAGTCCTGCTGCCAGGTTCAACAGTGCGTATTCATCCCTGAGGTGTGTTGTCGAGCGCACGATTGGTGTCCTGAAGAGCCGGTTCAGGTGTCTAGAAAGGTACCGCGCGCGCTGCACTAAGAACTGGAGGTCGCAGCGAAGATTGTTGGAGCTTTTGAAGTCTTACACAATGTGTGCATATATTCACGACTGCCTCAACTTGACCCCCGGACAACGATGACCCTGATGGTGACACAGACCTCTGTGATGACAACAGTGCGTTTCCTGCTCTATACCAGGCAGGGAGACATAACCGGGACAAGCTGCTGCAGACATTTGTGCGCCAGCCTCGCCTGTAAGCACTGTGGCGCCAGAGAGGCGTCGCTTCCTTACAGGGCCGAACCCAACGAGTCATGTTTCCGATGCTGCAGCCTGTCCGAGCGCGCCTGTTTGAAGAGGCGTGCTTAGACAGTGTGATGCTGCAGGAAGAAAATTTCCTGCGACGGTGGAGCACTCGCTTCATCGTCGCAAGCGCGCGGAGCGTGTGACGGTGTGGCTCCTGCCGTAACGAGTGATGTGCGCGGTGTTTGTGTACGGTATCCTCCCGCGTGCTTCCCCGCGCTTATGGACCTCCTTGAACTCTGTTTTTTTTTTACTTTTGCTCCTTGTGTGCGTGTGTGTGTGTGTCGGGCTCGCCGTACTGTATCTTTTGTACGAGCGAGGGACGGCAGTCCCTCATCAGATCTGTGTCCAATAACCTTCTCCTAATAACCATTATAGGATACTTGTTTGGGGGAGGGGTTGAGGGAGAAGGAATATTGGAGGGCACAACCAATTTTAATGGCCGCCAACTTGGATTCCAGAAACCGAAACTATGCCGCCATTTGGAGAGTGGGTGAGGGAACAAACGTGTAAACAAGAATCAGCCCAAATCGGGATTTAAATGGCTGGTGCCATTTATGATTTATACTCCAAATGGGACATAAAGGAGGATTCTCCTCCTTTTAGATCCCATTTTTAAATAGAGTTTCTTGGCCTCATTGCGCCCCAAGTCTCAAATGGAGTAAAAAAAAAACACCATTTTGCTCCATCCGCCCCGCCACCTAGCGTCTCGTCTGCTTCTGGTCAGTCGTCTGATAATGGCGGTGAGTGACGACCCCCTGGTTACCATCGTCGCTGGATCCCTGCTCACTTCTGCGCCTTCACGGGGCCTGCCGCGGTACAAGGTATGCTTGTCGCCGTTTTGCGCTACAGTAAGCTACATAATTTAACTACTCTTGAGAAGCCTCCAGTGCTCTAACCATACCTGACCTTCTTTTTTTCGTGTCGCCACCCCGTTAGAGCCTTCGCTTAGGCCTAATTCTCACAGCTTTTTTCATTGTGGTTCTCGAGGTGTGTTGCAGCAGATTATAATGCGATTCATGAACATGGAACTGTGATAGAACATAGTTTCAATACTGAGCTCTTGATTGAGCTGATGAGGCTACATTTTTTCTCAGTCATTTTGAAATGCCAAGCCTTAAACAAGTGCAAATATGAAAGAAAACACTGCCATACCAAACTACCTTCAAAGCTGTTTTCATTTTCAACTTAATCTCCTCTCGTTTTCAATCAAATATAGCTTGGTGCATGACCGTGAGAACTTCGCGACTCCTTTTCAGATCTGCACTATTTATTCTCATGTTACATCTCTTTACCTACGAACATAGCCAACGAGACAAGCTCGTACAGTAAAAGCAGACGACAAGCCGACGAATCCTGCCGCCTACGCCGCCGCTGGGCTTGCAGACGGCGAAAAGAACGCGCAGCGGGGGGTCACATTAGGGCAGCGCAGTTTCACAGTTAGATTACCAGCGGCCCCGCAGCTACTGCCTGTTCCCGCCGCTGGCACTGCTGTAAGAATGAGCCTGAATGAGGATAAAGATGACGCAATTTTCGGCTCCATTTCTGTAGGCAGTAAAAATTTACTTCCATGTCCTCTTAAATACCTCCCTTGTATAAGGGAGTAAATAAAATACTCCATATATATGGAGTAAACAAAACCTCCTTTTGGGTGTGCGCTAGAAAACAAGCCATTTGCTCTGATTTGGGCGTTTTTTTCTGTTAACAGTGTAGTCGAAATCAAGATGACGAAATGGGATTGGGTAGCGCAAGATAACCGCTGGTCCTTAAGGGTAACAGAGTGGATTCCAAGAGAAGACAAACGTGGCAGCTGGGCGGCAGAAGGTTACTTAGAATGACTTGGTTGTAGGCCCGTTGGCAGGACATCGCGAAGAGCAAAACCGCCCTGTGTTCTCTCCTGCCCTGGTCCCTTCCTGTTTTGCGGTTTTGCTCCTCACGAGGCAAAAGGTTAGGTGTGCGGATGAGATTAGGGAGTTTGCAGGTATAGGGTGGGCGCAGCTGGCAATTAAAGGACAGGGTTAATTGGAGAGACATGGGAGATGCCTTTGCCTTCCAGAGAAAAAAAGGTTAGTACTGCGCGAATGAGACGCGGCACGAGAACAGGAACAAAAACGACAACACAGGCGCAGACTTCCAACTGCTTATTTGAGCCCGAAATGCAAACGCTATATAAGGCATGAAGCTAGGCGCACAACCATCGCTGTCATTCACAAAGGACCTGATTAAAATCTAGACAACATTAATCACCTTTTTACATTCGAGAAGGACCGATAAACCACACAGCACTCAGTCAGCGTGTCCCCAAACTCTCCATGTGAAGAAAATGATTTTTAAAAATTCAGGAACCTAACAATAAACCTGAGTAAAGAGGGTGCAAAATACGCGAAGTGACAACGCAGGTGACCCAACAGACAACAAGAGTAAAAAAAAACTACGCAAACGCGATAAAATCTTGGTGTGACATATGAAAAAACCGGCATGAAAGCATGGAAACAACACATAACACGTGCAAAGGTGAAGGTAAAAGAGTGGTATCAGGTATGGAAAAACAAGTATGACATGGAAGCCAACAAAGAACAAGCGCAAAGGTGAGGATTAAACCAGATAAAACTAGATTTCCGTCTTTGAGGTGCGTACACCTTAACCAAATTAGGACATAAGTGAAACACTTACAGGTGTCCGTCTAAAAACGCGATTTCACTGGGTTAAAGCGAAATAGCCGGAGTGCTGACACATTTTTCACCATTTTTTACGTTGTGATAGGCTTCGACCACCCCCTTTCCATCTTATCTCTAGATTTAAACAAAAAGGTACTCTTGCGCAAAACTGGGTTGCAAGGCACTTTTTTTTCTTTTCCTTTCCCTTCTCTTTACAGTTCTTACAATGCTGCGCCAGATGACCTCCCGTATTGTTCTTCATTGCCACCAATAATCGTTTCACTTATGTCCTAATTTGATTAAGGTGTATGTACCTCAAGGACGGAAATCTAGTTTTATCTGGTTTAATCCTCACCTTTACACTTGTTCTTTGTTGGCTTCCATGTCATACTTGTTTTTCCATACCTCATCCCACTCTTTTACCTGCTTTTAATCTTCACCTTTGCACGTGTTCTTTGATCTTCACCTTTGCACGTGTTCTTTGTTGTTTCCATGCTCTCATGACGGTTTTTTTTCATATGTCACACCATTATTTTCTCGCGTTTGCATAGTTTTTTACTCTTGTCTGTTGGGTCACCTGCATTGTCACTTCGCGTATTTTTCACCCTCTTTAGTCAGGTTCATAGTTAGGTTCCTTATTTCTTTTTAACCATTTTCTTGACGGAGTGTTTGGGGACATGCTGACTGAGTGCTGTGTGGTTTATCGGTCCTTCTGCAACGTTAAAATGTGATTAATGTTGTCTAGATTTTAATCAGGTCTTTTGTGAATGACAGCGATGGTTTCGCGCCAAGGTTCATGCCTTATTTAGCGTTCGATGGGACATATTCACTAATAAAATAACAGCTGTTATATGCAGAAAATTGCCCCGTTCCTACTTTGTACTGGTGCTCAAGCGATGGAGAGAGTGATTCAAAGGTACCGTGGCGGACGCCTTAATGGTGACACTGCAGGGACTGCGGCTGCCTGCCAGTCTTTGAGAGCTGCTCAGTGATCACGAATAGTGGCCGCCTTGCCAAAGAAATAACTAACACCGTTCAAATTACTTCTGCCGCATCAGCGAGCCCTCTCTCATTCTCACAGAAAGGAAAATGTCGTTTCTGTCCGCGTCGGCGGACATAGGTTAGTCTGTATCTTCGAATAGCTTTATTTATTGCTTTTTTTTTTTCCTGGGGCCCTATTCACGATATTCGCCGATCCGCCCAGAGCGGGGCGTTCCCGTGACGCTTACATCGGGGCGGTGCCAAGGTACGTCAACGCAGAATGGGATGACGAAAGTGAAAAAGAAAGAAAAAAAATATGAAAACGATACATACTGTCGTCTGATACTTGCGCCAAGTTCAAAAAACACAGATGCCCTAAAGCGTGCCTGAAGCCGAGCATTTGCGGCACGTAGGTGCGTACGCGTCGCGTATTAAGGCGGAACCGCATGGGGCGATTTCAGGCGCGATTGACGCGCGGATTGTGGGACGCGCGCGTTATTTTGACGTGTGCACAGCATGATCCGTCACGAAATCGCGCCGCCGCGTGCTGCTGCTCGGAGTAGAAAAAAACGCCTCACGCGGCGCGTCCGCCAGTCAGAGTTCGGGTAAGTCACGTGGCATTTTGGTTTTTGTAGTTTTTCCACCAGATGGCTCTGCTATCTGCGCATCTCGACGGAACCTCTCTAGCGCAACGCGACGCGAAAGCGCCGCTCCCTTTTTTGTTGCGGGTGCCCTCGCATCGGCGGCAACGCGGGCGTTCGCCACGCGTCACGTTTTTCGCTCGCGGAAAACACGCCATGCGGTTTCAGCTATACAGCCATGAGCGAAACAGTGCAATGCGTTGTGGTCTCAGCGTATCAGTGCATACATATTCGTTGGCCAGTAAATTAATATATGGCTCTAGCGTTGGTTCTTAACGCGGCGCGAATATTCGCACAAATAGTGAAGGTAGTTTAGCGGTGACTGCGTGAAGCGATGTTCTTCGCGACGCTGCCGCTGCTATACCCACAAGAAGCGACAAAACTTGGCGGCAGAGCGTGAAAAATGCTATGACTGAGAATTGTTTGGCAGTCCCTGGCTGTCGCTTCGTTGGCACATGTGGCGTTAAGGGGGAGAGTATTCGCGCGGCCATACAGCGAAGGCAAAAGGAAACGCTTTACTGAAAATTTACCGCTTCATAGCTTATTTTCGTCGCATGAAAAAATGTAATAAAGAAATGAACTTATGTGAAAAATTTTTACGTTTGTCCATCACGGACGTTCCGTAAGAAATACGGGGAAGAGCTCTACGAAGCACGCAATCGTGGAAGATCTAAAATGGACTCTGCAACGGGCAGCAATGACGGCGATAGCGAGCAGCGCGGTGCATGCACCGCGCTGCGGCGCTATCCAGCTCGAAGCGCTCCTTAATTTTATGCGAAACAACCGCGCGTTGGCCCACGCGGCCAGTGACAGCATATCGGCGGAGGAAAGGCGGGCGCTGTGGATGCAGCTGGCAGAACAGCTGAATGCCATAGGGCCGGCCACTTGCTCGCCTGAAGCGTGGAGGCGGCTATGGCTGGAGCGGGTGCGAGCCGCCCGCGAAACTGGAGCGCTGGCTGCTGCCGACCAAAGGTGAGCTGCATGCACAACACAGTTACATCTTCTCTTTCGCCTGTCCGACCACTGAAGTGCACGTGTGTAATAGTCAGCTCTCGTATTAATTAATGCAGGAGAACGGGCGGAGGGCTGCCGAACCCTGGAGCAGTCCTAAGCAAGGTCGACGCATGGATTCTTACCATCGTCGGCCAGGACTGCTCCGGTGGCTGCAGAGCCCCCGCTGTTTTCGGAGCACGCCCGCGGGCAGAAACTCCGCAGGTGAGAAACCTTGCTGCCAAAAATGTCTTAAACTTTGCATAGAAAAAAGGACTTGCTAGCGGGAAAGAAGTGTGAAATTGCAAGGCGGTTTCAGATGTGCATTGCATGCTCAGGAATACAAGTTTGCACATGAAGTATGCAAAGGGTTACACAGGTTTTATGTCGCTGTCATAAGTCTTCTGACAACGCGGTGCAGCATACGGTGCTTGACAGGAATGAGTTGAAGACGTTGAAAACATATACTAATCTTTTTTATTCCAATTACTGAGAGCAAGAGAGCGCATATTTTCACAACACACAAATGCGCAGAGCTATGGTGGCAATGTGGGTAGTGCACTTTCTGAAATGTACGAAACAATTTCAGGGCATCCCTCTCTGTGAACGTTATGAAAAAAAATTGTACCTCAGCACTGCAAACAGTACACTAAGTGGCTGTGCACACACACAAACAAGCACCACGAAGATTGCTTCCAACTTACAGGGCTTATTAGCATGCCGTATAAACAGCGCTGCACACAGGTTTACATAAAAAATTTGTACCTTTAATGTTAAAGGATTCCTGCACAAATTGACATGGCAACAAACTGCTGAAAGCCTTAATAGGCAACGTGCTACAACTGAAACATGATGTATGAGGTAATGTGATCCATCTCCTGCACTTCCAGGCAGCCAGGCCAGCACCAGCAAAAACAACTCCACCCGACGAGCATGATTACATGAATCCAGGTTTCTGACATACACCACTTCACAGCAGCTTTGCATGCCTCATGTAGTTACATGTAGGTACTTGAAAGCAAGGTGACGCATCGAATTAAAGCGTTGTTCTAGCAAATAATAATAATCACTGCACCAGTTGTTCCCCGTAGCTGCGGATTTACTCTGAAGGAATATGCCTCCTTCAGGACGACAATTGTGCTTTTGTTACCACAGCATTACCATTATGAATTAGTGGCCAAGTTGCGATGTGCTTGGTAGGCACACTTCAGCGAGCAGTACCTGAGCTAAACAGTTAAGTATGTGTCCTAAAGATGGCACACAATGAAGTAAAGTAAAAGATTGAAAATAACAGTATACATGCCATAAAGTCGATGCATGTGAAATGTCCACATTTCTGCACATAGGCATTCAGTCCAAAGTGTCTCCTAAACTAATTGAACATGCACCATTCCCACTTCGAGTTGCTGATCGATTCGCTCTCTGCCTACCATCTGTTAGCCATCCTGGTTTGCTTGGCACACAAACTGCACTGAACAGAGGGTGGTCCCTGGTTCAATACCCAGAGCACAATGATTTTGTAATGGACTCTGTGGCTTTCCTTTTTACCATAAGGGTGCACTTAGGTGAACGGTAATGAGTAGTTACTCCAGTATTTCACAAAGGTGTTCACAACACACTGCAATAACACACATGCAGAGGCCCACGCCAGCACCTTCACATCACCAGCCGCCACCCCCAAGCATTGCCACCTGTGCACAGGCGGCTTCATAGCCTTCCTCATAGGCCTCTGCGCCAAGCCTGTGCACAGAGAAGGCGTGCCTTGCCAACAACACCAGCAGGGGCGCCTGGTGACTAGTCAGGAGCACCAGCTTCAACAAATAGGCGGCGACCTGGCGCACATCAGGGCCCATATGGCAAGGGTAAGTAATCAAAAATTCCTTCACTGTTGTTTCTCTTAAAGTTTTCATTGTTTATGAATAGGTATGTTGTCTTTGCAATACAGATTGAAGGCCATATGGCGCGGCAGGCTTACGCCACAAACGAGCTGGTGTGGACTCTGCAAGCAATGCTTGCTTTAATGCAGAGTCGGAACCAGGCGCCCAGTGAGGTGAGGCTCGTACGCAGTTGCAAACTTTGAGAGAGACATAGGAGAAAATGTCCCTTGGCAGTCAGAGTGACACAGTGAGATCATGCATGGCGGGCCGTGCTACTAAGGCTAGTAGAACGATATGGATGACGACAGGCTCTGACGGCCACACCCAAGATAGCCTTCAAGAAGCCATCTAGGTGATGCAAAACTATGCGACTGAGAGCGGGCTTATGTGCGCGCCTGAGAATTCGGAACTGCTCGTTATCCGCACGTGTTCGAGGACCCAAGTAGTCGACACCGATATCGACCTCCATCTCGAAGGCACTCCCACCCCTACAGTAGACAGACTGCGAGTGCTGGGCCTGTACCTCCTACCCTGTACAGCACCTCCAGAAGTAATCTGCGCAGATGGCTCACTTGATCCGCTGCATCTCCAAGAGTCGTATTGGGCTGCCGGCGAGATCCCGGCAGAGTGGAAGCATGCTAGGATTACATTTCTTCCTAAACCAGGGAAGGAGGTATTGAGAATCTTCGTCCCATCTCGCTGACGTCCTGCTTGGCCAAATTGATGGAGCATGCGGTCCGCAACAGGCTTCAGAGTTATGTGGAGGACAAGGAGTTGATATCTGAAACAATAATTGGCTTCAGGGCTAATGTATCAACGCAGGACGTCATGATACAACTCAAAAAGGACGTGGTTGGTCCTGGGTACGGCACGGGCACCAAGGCTATCTTGGAGCTCGACCTCACTAAGGCCTTTGAAAATGTTACCCGTGAGGCAATATTCAGGAACCTATCGGACATAGGACGAGGCCATATTAAGGAACCTATCAGACATAGGACCGGGGGGTAGAACCTTCCGATACATCAGATCATTTCTGGAGAGTAGGACTGCGGAGATTGTAGTCGGAGAAGTTAAATTGGATCCCTTCCTGTTGAGGGGCAGGGGGACATCACAAAGGTCGGTTTTATCGCCGTTCTTGTTTAATCTCGCCTTGATCAAGATACCGCCGAGGCTGGCAGAGATATCGGGACTTAAACATACATTTTATGCGGATGACATTACTCTATGGGTAACAAGGGAAAGCGACGCACAAATGGAGGAAACTCTACAACAGGCAGTGGATATTGTGGAGGAGTTTGCAGGAAAACAGGACTTTTGTGCTCTCAGCCCAAGTCCGAGCTTTTTTACTTAGGGATAAACCAAGACGGATACATGCGAGGCACAATGTGCCGCCACCACTGCTAGAGGTGAAAGTAGGGGGTGCACCGGTCGCTGAGGTCCAAACGATCAGGATCCTGGGTCTGTATTTGCAGGCTAACAGGAAGAATAGGGAGGCTTTAGAAAGGCTTAAAAATACGGTCAGTGCTACTGTGAGGCTAATCAGGAGAATTTCCAATCGCAAGAGAGGGGTCAAGGAAAAGGACTTGTGTAAGCTTCTACAGGCGTTTGTGCTCAGTAGAATAGTGTATGCGACTCCTTATATGAAGATGGACGCGACGGAGAAAGGCCAGGTGGAGGCTATGATTAGGCAGGCGTATAAGGCGGCCCTTGGGTTGCCTAACGATGCGTCTACTGAAAGGCTGCTGGGATTAAAGGTGCACGACACCCTGGACCAACTGCGGGAGGCTCACTTGGTGATTCAACACAGTAGACTTTCCAAAAGCGAGAGTAGGAAGGGACATATTGGAGAGGATCGGCAGTGGAGTTGATGCTCCCGCCGGAGAGATGAAAATTCAGGTGAAGAGAGAAATGCACAAAGGCTTGTACATAAAACCTTTGCCCAAAAATATACCACCGATATATCACGAGGACCGCAAGAAGGGAAGAGTCAGAGCTTTACAAGCTAAGTACGGGAAGTACGAGCGAGTGCGAGTTGGTGGTGATCGAACATCATGGAATCGCAGCGCTAGCAGACAAGGACACAGGGAGGAAACAAACACACACTTGCGCTGAACTGTCAACCTTATTTTGAACTTGTCTGAACTGTCTGAACTTTCAACTTTATTTTGAACTTGTCTGAACCGTGCCTTATTTGCAGTTGCGGTGGTGGACGGACGGGGACGCTTGGTCACCTCTGGATCAGTAAAAATCCGCTCCTCAAAAACTGCAGAGGAGGCAGCGATAGCGCTAGCTATAGCTACTACTAAACCTGACCTGATTTTCAGCAACTGTAAAACAGGCATCCGAAATTTGGCGAGAGGCAGAATATCTGTCACAGCGGCACGATTGCTACATCGGGCCAAGGGGCGAGGAACTGCGGAGGTGGAAATTGTCTGGGTACCAGCACACTCTGGGAACCCTGGGAATGAGGCGGCTCCCATGAATGCTCGAGGTTTCGTCAGCCGAGCAGGTGAGCAGGAAGTTCCAGGGGAGGTCCACGAGAGGTGGGCTGGTGTCCTTTCACGACATTACTAACCATTACAAACTTTAGCGGAGAATTTAGCCGCCCCGGACAAGCAATTGGTGAAGGCACAGGAAAGCGTCTGGCGAAGATTGCAGACTAGATCTTAGTATAACCCGGGCGTGCTAAACAAAATCTACACGGACGTTCAGCCGGAATGCAAATGGTGCCAGGAACTGACAACCTATGACCACATATTATGGAGCTGTAGCATAGCGCCACCAGCGGCGGATAGTCTGCGTGATCCTTCTCTCGAGCAGTGGGAGGCCATGTTGACCAGTTCAGACACGGTCGTCCAGACCAGGGCCCTGGAGTGGGCCACCCAGGTCACAGTCAGCTATGGGTTGATGGCCATCTAGCACGGAATCGTCCACACATGCGTTCTGACGAAAATATTTTTTCCATCCATTCAAGAGCCATGGAAAGTGACACCGTGCAAATCGTGCAGGCCTTGCTAATCAGCCGTGTGAAGTTCCACGCACCTTATCAACTACACAGTCGAAGCGAGTTGAATCAGCTGAATGTCCTCCTGCGATTGGCGGTCTAGACAGTCCTCGGACTGCCCCCGTACACCTCGACACACCACCTGCTCTAGCTGGGGCAACACAACACGGCAGAAGAGCTGGTACCACGCCACCCCGCCCAAACTCGCAGCTAAGATCGCAGTAGCCCCGGTCCCGAGCAACATGCACCCCGAGCTGCACGCTCGCTGTAGAACAGCCAGAGTCAAGGCACTCATGTGCCAATACGGCTGTGACCAAAACTTGCTATATGTCGATGCGGGTAAATACCTGTCCAGCACAGACACTAAGGGACTAGTGGTTACAAATGCCACTGACTCAATTCAGATCATGGGCTCCGTTGGGAACATGAGCTCAAGCACGATGACTGAGGAGACTGCCGTAGCGGTAGCACTTGCTTCCATACATATAATGTGTGCGCCGCCGCGATGGCTCAGTGCCTATGGTACTCGGCTGCTGACCCGAAAGAAGCAGGTTCGGCCTTGGCCGCGGCAGTCAAATTTAGATGGAGGCAAAATTATAGAGGCGTGTGCACTGTGCGTCGGTGCAAGAACACCAGGTGGTCAAAATTATCCGGAGCCCTTCACTATGGCGTCCCTCATATCCTGAGTTGCTTTGGGACGTTAAACCCCCATAAACCATAAACCAAACATGATGTGCGGCCACACATGATGAACACCACGCCAGTCCGATATACACAATAATTAGACACAACAGACTCACAGCTGCGTGCGGCGCCTTTGCGAATATTACGTTATATCAATTCAATGAAGCGGAAGTTGCGCTCAATCTTTGCGAAGGCAGCAAAGAAAAGAAGTCAACCACGATGCACAAAACGCCGCACAGAATATGAAATCTTAATGCAATTAAGGCAATCAAAAGAATTCAGCATTACAAATTGGGACTGCACACATCATGGCCCACTGAACTGCCAATAGCAAAATAGCACTAATACAGTGATCACCAGTGGGTTTTGTCCCGAACGAGAAGACTTGTAACTCCACCATAACAGTGAAGCTCGAGACTGAAGGGAAATAATAGATATTGTTTCATGGCTAGGTGCTGAAAGTGATGGTTCTTCGTTTGGCGTGTTGCATACACACTCACACTGCACTGGTGCACTGAGTAGAACCACTTTTCACATAAAGAGCACAGGACCAAGGCACAAATCATGCACTGTCCATTCTACAACGGCAACTGAAATCACGATGCACATGGCACACAAACACAGTATGCGCAAAGCCGATTTTTTCACAACACTGCAAAACCACACATCACTGCACAACCCACACGTAGAGCTTGCAGCTTGGAAGTAGCCACTCTTGTTTCGGCTGAACGACTGTAAGGTTTGGCTGCTGAGCATCACTAGGTTGCAGATTCAAGCTGCGGCCACATTTTTATGGAGGTCAATGCTAAACATGTCCATGTGCTTTACTATGTCAGTGTACATTAAAGAATCCCTGCTGCTGTTAACCTCGCATGCCATCAACCCCTACTAGTTTAAGGAAGTACACCGTGTACTGCAATTTCTTCAGCATCACTTCAGCACTGTGTTCAGATCACATCCAGTTGATACCGACGTAGAGCAAGAAGCACGAATTTCCTGTTTCAGAAAAAAAAAATGCCCAGGGAAAAAAAACGTTCTTTAGGCTTACAGACGCAGCAAAGCACCATGTCATGGAACCCATGCCTTGGCACAAGAAGTACGGAAAGCTGAGCAAGTTGGTTACTGTTATCCATGGTAAAACAGCGCGGAAAAAACACGAGGACGGAACAAACACGACGACACGAGCGCTGTGTCATCGTGTTTGTTCCGTCCTCGTGTTTTTTCCGCGCTGTTTTACCATGCATGGCACAAGCATGGGGGAAAAATGTTGCATTTACGTTTTCACTGTACACATGAACACAAAACCGAAAGCGGCAACATATTTGCTACTGCATGAAACATAGTATGCAGCACAGCAAAAACTGGTGGCAGATGCAAGTGACATGCCTTATGGTGCTGTTGACTTGCCTGAAGGTACTGGTGATGTGGCTGGCGGTGCTTACAACGCGGCTGGTGCTGGTGAGGCAGATAGTAGAGCAGGCAGGATGCCTACCGGTGGTGCCTGTGAGCGAATGCCTGCAGCAGCTGCTCAAGCTTGCTCCTGCCTATCCGGTAGAGTGCGGGGATTTCTTGTTCTTCACACTGGTCTGTGTCCCCATCAGGGTCATCACTGTCGTAGGTGTCGAGATAAGGCTGCCGGACATAAATGCACACATTGTGCAACACTGCACAGGCTGCAACAATCTTCGCAGCGACCTCCGGTTCATAGTGCAGTTCTCGGTACCTCTGAAGACATCTGAGCCGACTCTTCAGGACACCAACTGTCCGCTCAACAACGGACCTGAGTGCAGAATGAGCACTATTGAATCTGGCTGCTGGACTGCCATGTGCGTGATGACCGGGGATAGGCGTGATGACCCATGGCTGCAATGGGTAGGCGCCGTCACCTGCATGTGAATGGAAAATAACGTTTTAGTCTCTTCATGACCCTTGTTCAATATAAGTGCTTGTTGCTTTTTTTGTTCCATTTTATTGATGCTAGCAACTATTGACACTTTATTTACCTCACTTTTATAGGCTGCTTGTTCATGCTTACCTCTATATTCTTATGTCTGCCAACATTACTTTCAATATCAATTGTTAATTTAATACTTGCGTTATTTATATGCCTTCAACGTCACTATTTTGAGTGGCGCAATGTTTTTATTTAATGAATATTTCATATTTTATGAACTATCTTTCTTTTTAATTTTGTATGTCCCTATTCATAGGTTATGTATTACTCGATATTGTATATGCAGAATTCAGACGAAGTCGGTGATAAAGTGTTTCGAGTTGTCGAGGAATTCTGGGTGAGAGTCTTGATCTAAGATGTGGGTCGATTGAGCGAAGAAATTGGTACTGATGTGTCGGCAAACTCCAAAGCCGATACGTTTCTTCGTACGCAAAACTTTTAGCCATTTGGGACGCATCAGATTTCGTGAGAAAACTTCGAATGTATCACTGATGTTGATGGCCCTTACGGGCCGCTTCATCTGCTTTTTCATTAGCCATAATGCCACAGTGAGCAGGTACCCACTGAAATGTTATGCAGTGGCCTGCGGCAATAGCTAAATGATGGATATACCCAATGTCCAGGGAAACTGGCTGGTGATTCGTTTTCTTCAGCAGGTTGGCCAGGATCTGCAGAGATGCTTTTGAATCGGTGAAGATAACCCAACGGCCGGCGGTTCGGCGCAGGATGTAAGAAACGGATGTAAGAAAGCTCAGCTGTTGTAGAGGAGGTCCTCCGCTGCAGCCAATAAGAAAGGGCATGGCCTGTTGAGGGCACATAAAGGCCACAAGAAGAAGTTTCTTTAGTAGTTTAACCATCGGTGAAGTTATGGGTGTGCTGCGTATATTCTTCGATTAAGTAGGCGAGAGTAGCTTGCAGAAGTGCTGCCTGTGGCATGCGGCTCTATGCATTCACACCTGGAACAGACTTCTTCACCTTTAGAGGAGAGAGTGTCCATGGAGGAAAGGCCAGAGGTAGTAGTTTCTGAGGCTGATTAATAGTAGGAAGGGGCAGGAGCTGCACTGCCTTGCCAAAGCTAGAGTTGCTGTGAGTTAGGTGGACATGGTGTAGGAAGTGCTTTTTCCCTTGCAGGACATGGCGGAGATGGGTACGCATAGTTTCCTGGGCGGCAATTACCTCTAGTGGGAGACATCCTGCCTCCGCTACTGTTCCTGATGCAGAGGAACCCTTTGGGAGGCCAAGACATATTCGCAGGCAGTTGTTCCGTGCGGCATTGAGAGTCTTATTGCTTGATGTAGATAATCTTTGAAGCACTGGTAGACGGTAGCGCAAGGTTCCTTCAACGTAGGCTTTTTCAAGCAGAAGCATTGATCGGCAGTTGCTACCCCACCTTGTTCCCGCCATGAACCTGAACACTTGCGATGCTGCAGTAATCCTCGCACGGAGTTTTTTGATCAGAGGTGACCATGACAGATTATAGTCGATTACAACACCCAGGAATCGCTGAGATCGTACATATGGCAGCGATCGTCCGCCTAGGAGCAGCGGATACCGGGTCATCGTTTTTCTTGTAAACGCCATTGCAACACTCTTTTCTGACGAGAGACGAAGACCTCTGGAAGCCAGGTACATCGAAATGTGCAATAGTGCTCTCTGTGGATAGAAACTGTGGAACATATCCTGCTTGAGTGCCCTGCGTATGTTAACGAGCGTGCGTACTATGAACATTGCATGCAGAAGCTCTGCCCAGTGCCCCTAACAATGGACAAAGTTTTAGGCCCCTTAGCCTGCTTCAGGCAACAGAGACTTGCAATGAACTTTCTTTTTACATATTTAAAAGACATTGGACATCTCGATAAGCTCTAAATTCACTTGCAGGTTACCTTCATGCATTCTTCTTGCAGTGAACTTCGTCAGCCCATTCGTCGGACTATGCACTCCATCATTCCATAGGTTACATCAATACTCGCCACTGCATCCTTAGTACCCATTTCATGCCTGCATTTTATCTTCGTCTTTTTTTTCTACCTTTTCCACGCTGCTCTCCTTCAGTCTTTATCTCCCAAATTCCCCTCCCTACGCAGAATAGCATGCCAGCGATATTGAAACGCCGCTAAATTCTCTGTTTCTTCATTAAAGAGTCTCTCTCTCTCTCTCTCGATATTGTGTTACTTATGCCTGTTTTCTGAGTTATTTGCTTGCATTCTTTAAAGGGACACTGGGGAACACTCCATCCAGCAACTGCTGTGAATAAAACTTGATTCTCTGACTCTTTCTGCCTATGGTGACGTTTGTCTTGCAACAAAACACACATTTACCACTGAGGAACTTGGATAAAAAATTCTTCCTGCCATTCGATTGAAACTTCTTGTGGTCTTGCTAAAAAGGGTGGGGTGACACTGCTGTGAAGTGAATAGCCTGTGGAATCAGCGACCAAAAATTGGCGCCGGTGCACATGTTTTACTTGCAAAATGTGATGGTGATGGCGAAGCCTGTGTCTCGTTTGCTGGCCTTTTCTATTTTATAACACTTCATTTCATAAAGAAAGTGGTCTTTTTGAGTTCACAATGCCATACCCGATTCATACAGCCCAAATTATATTTGTCCTCAGTGCGCCTTTAATTTATACACAGTATTCCTTGCTTTATACTCCAAGCAAACATTTTTGTTAACAGTCAAATAGTGCTCAAACTAACACATATGCCTCATAAAATGAACTTGCAAAGCCTTCATTATGTTACGGAGAAGAAGAAGGGACGGAGCGCTCAGCTAAGACCGCATCCATTAAATCATATTTCATTATGTCGTCCTGTTCCTTGGCTTGTGACCTCGCATCAATGTGACATCCATATGACATGGCAAGTGTTCAAGTGTTCACTGTGTTCATGAGCCACGTTGAATTATTTTTGCGCAATACATCTGTGGGAATAGATAGCATTTCAATTGAATATCTGCGAACCTTGTTCGACGTACTTAAAGGCGTGTTGATATCGCTGTTCAACAGCATTATCTCAGGTGGCATGATCCCGGCGAACATGAAAGTGGCTATAATTACCTCAATTCACAAAGGTGGTGCCCATAATGGGTATGACAATTATCGTCCTATTTCAGTTTTGCCCTGTTTGACTGAAATATTAGAAAAACATCTGCTGGTTATAATTAAAAGTTTTTTTGATGAGCACAAAATCCTGCCAATGCGTCAGTATGGTTTTGTGCTAGGTAAAGGGATGGAAATGCTTTTGGGGGACTCTTCTGACATGTAAAATCGATCTTTTGAACATAACCAAGTAGTGTGTGCACTGTTTCGTGATGCCAGCAAGGCTTTCGACAGCGTGTGTCACAGTGTGTTACTGTGTAAACTGTACAGATTAGTCTTCCGCGGACTGTTTCTTTCGCTTTGGAAAATTTTACAGCACAGAACGCAATACGTCTCGATTAAGCAGGCAGACAGCGCTTCTTTGCTAATAAAAGCTGGCGTTCCTCAGGATTCTATAATTAGTCCCCTGTTATTTAACGTCTACGTGAATGACCTTTCCAACGCTGTGCCTGTAGGCCTGTATCAGTATGATGACGATACTGTCCTCGTATCCCAGTTGCTGAACTACTCTGACTCACTTTCTTCTCTTCAAGCTGCAGCACCTATTACTATGGACTGGTTCTTTCACAGCCCGTTGAAGAGGGTATATTTAAACCATCAGCTGTTCTCCTGTGTGCTTTACAACATTAGGTACCCCACGGCGCTTTCAACATGCAAAGTTATTGTAAACGCTCTTGGTTATAGCGTGCTTCGTTATGGCATAACGATTTATGGTCACTGTGCAGTTCGTTGCAAGTACAGGATCAACTCTCTCCTACGATCTTTGTTAAAAAATATCGGCTATGATTTAGGCCTTTACTGCAATTCAGATGTCTTTAAGGTATTTTCGCTACCTGATCTTGACGGCCTTTTGATGGAAACGAGTGTCATGAAACATTTTTGGTGTAGTGACCCACACGGTCTTTTCGACCGAAGGAACCTTTTCGTATTCCCCGACGGTCTATAAGATATGGAAAGCGAGCAAGAGAATATTACGTTCCTTTTTACTTTAACAGGTTGCCTCCAAGTTTTTGCAAGGCAATATCTAAATATAAAATAACAAAGATGCTGCGATACACTAATTAGTGGGCACACGACGTTTTACACATATGCTTTACCACCTGTTATGTAACTCATGTGATTTCATTGATTGCTGCTGTATTTTTTGCACTGATCTGAGGTATTGTCATGCCACTTTGGCTTTCCTTCCTCGCAATTTATTCTGATGAGGTTTTTTTTGTTTTTTACATGTAACATGAGTTTTCTGCCTATATTTGTTTTGCCACTGTAATAATTTTATGTTCCATAATTTTTAATGAGCGTTTATGCCTGTGTGTATGCCTATGCAGTTCCGTTGCCTGTCGGGCTCTGCCACTGTCCTGTCCTGTCGGTTTCCTCCTTCTTTGTGTCGTGTTGTTGCGCTTTTATTCTTGTTAACCATATGAGGCTTTGGCAGGCCGGATTTTTGAACATTTTTTAAACATTTGGCGCAATCAAGTATTATTATTATTAAACTTCTCGATTAAATCTACTCGCTGCATTCACATTTCTTCAGTGCAGATATCTCCTCACCACTCACATACCTAGTAAGTATTCACCAGACTGGAGGAAGTTGTGATGGCACAGGTCATAGTGTACCGGGTGAGCACACCACGCGAATGAATCGGGAACAGATCCAGGGAATGCCGCATCCAGTGCCCTGATATGCAGGTTTGCATCGCACACTTGTGAAGAAATGTGAAAAAATGCCTTTATTATTTTGACTCAGTTTACTATAGTATGCCATACATGTTATGATGCAGATGTTATGCTTATTTCTGCTGTTACAGTAGATGTTATTCTTGAACAATGTTAATTACAAGTAGTATCATAAGTTCGGCACACGTTTTTTACTTGTGCCATGTGCAGCACTGCTCCTCGTGTTACTTGAGTGCTTTTATATGTTCATGTCAGCTTACTTGCAAGTACTGACATCCGATAATACTTTGTAGTCCTCGCTAGGAGCAGTGCAGAGGAAATGAAACGAAATTGTAAATGAAATTTCTGCAATCAATACTATCACTTAATCAATACTACTATCACCCAATCAATACTCCGCCGTGTACAGCAAAACGCATCATAAGCAACACACTGAATGCAACACATTGCCCATGTTTCCAAGACAAGTGCCTGGAACACTTGGTAGACTTGTGACTTACAAAATAAATTTCACTGTGAACGTGGCGAAAAAGCACCAGCACGAAGCATCATAGCGTTAAAAAGTAACAGTAATTGTGCATGTCTTGTTTGAGAGCACGTGAGTTCTGGGTGTATCTTGTTCGTGCTAATTGTTTACTCTATTAATGTACAGATTAGGCTTCTTTGCTAAAGTATACTTGACTGCTGAAAGAAGTATCCACTCTATTGCCTCATTTATTTTTTCTTCAATGCCACGTGGCTAATTAACACTCATTAGACCGTTGGAACGACTGAACTCCTGTCCCTCTGCACATTGCGGGCATTGCATGTTTGTTTTTCAAAAGTTATGATCGAACCATTTTTTATACTTTCCACTGCGGTCACATATGTTAACCCGCTCTCTCCAATAGGTAGTTTTCGCTTCATTGTAAACTAATGCTCGCGTAAGTGCAGAGCACTTACATACCAAAATACTCCGCAAAGGAGGCCCTCCAATCAGTGGTATCGTCAGCTATTGTTGACGCCGCGGTTAATCCGTATTTAATCGCCTTGCACATGTGAGCATGAGGTCTCAGGAGCTCGCAGGTGCAATGAGCTGAAACACAGCTTAACCAGATTAACCGCGGCGTCATGAAAATCGGTCGACACCACTGGCTGGACGGCCTCCTGGCGCTTCGTTCTTGGCTTGCATTCGACTATGTTACAAATGAGCAAAGGGCATCGAAGTGCCCCGTTACAAGGCTGGTTACCACCATGTCGTTCAACGCGTAGTACCCTTTTGAGGCAGAAGTACGCCGCCTTCTTGACTGCGTTAGATGGTGCACGGATGCAAACTAAAGTTCCGTCGATGGCACCTATGCACCCCTGGAATCTGCTGTTCAGCTGCCGAAACCCCTCTCGCGCAGTCGCCAGTTCCGCCGGACTCTATGGGAACAAAATCCATTCCTGTCCCAGGCAGCTTACAAAGGCGTCTGTTACTCCGTGAATGCAGCGAGTGAGACTTGGCTGGCTAATAGCCAAATGTTCGTCGCTGGCAACCACTCCCTGAAAGCTGCCTGTGCCGTAAAAGCGGAGCGCGCACAGCACCTGCTGCTCCACTGTCAGCAGTACTTGTGTACACGCGCTTCCGCTCAAGATCGTCGCGCAGCCACATCACCAAATCCTTCGTGTGTCGGTAATGTCCGCGGAACAGTTCGTCAGGCATATCGAAGGCGTCACGATGATCGTGATAACGGCTGCTTTTATAAGCTTAGTTTTGGCTTCAAATAAATACATGTAAAACTGCCGCGACCTAACGTCGTATAAATCAGCGTTGCATTCACTCATTTGCATAATTCGGGTACCTTTCGCCGGGCGAAATTACAGCCGCGAATTGCAGCCATTTTTAGCAATGGCGGCACATCGTAAAAATGATGAAACGTCAATTTGACATTATTAATCACTGCAAAATGTGTGCGTATCACGTGTTACACGTGGATTGTTCGAGCCAATCAGATTTCAGGAAGCGGCCATTCTCAGTGTACATTTATTTTCTCTAAATTGGCAAGCCGAGCGCATGTGTTCTCATACGTACCACCTGTACCTTGTTTTTCCCTCTGCAATCACTTATATTTACTAGCCTGGCACCAAGAATAGCGCTGCTTAAAATGTTTTTTCAGTGCTACGTCAATTTGACGTCAGCGCGAAAAGTGCGAATGCAACAAACGATGATTGACACCCACTTTGCCCTGCCTTGTCACTGACTGACACTTCTGACAGACAATCAGAGAGGCAAAATGGCGCCGACCGGCGAATGTGAATTTCGAGAATAGACCCCCTCCTTAATGAGCACTTGCTTTATGGTATTTTTTTTCGCGCTTCCCTATCCTTTCGCCGCCGCGATGACTAATCAATGGTTTTAGTGCGCGCTCGGCTGCTGGCCCGAAAGATTCGGGTTGGATCCCGGCCACAGTGGTCGCATTTAGATGGAGGCGAAGTGCTACAAAGGGACGCGTGTACTGTGCGATGTCAGTGCACATTAAAGAACGTACCCCAGAGGTTCGAAATTTTCCAGAGTGGCTACGGCGTCATTCGTAACCCGAGTCTTTTGTCCCAATAGCGACTCAGGTTAAGAGGTTACACCCCAGGTTCAACCCCATAAAACCGATCCAAACTGTGACGATTCCCCAAGGCAGCAGACGCCAAGGACACCGCAGGCGCCTTCTCAGCGGCACCCAGCTGCACGAGGGAAAGGGAAAAGATAAACGCTCCCCCGCTTTTCAAGGAGAGGGGCCAGTCTGACTCCCGCCAGCAACGTGTACTGTCGTCCCGCGCCCTCGTTAAGGCACGTCGGTGACCCGTTTCGGCATTCGCTTCTATGCTCACCTCCTTACAATATTATAACAATTCTGGCGACGAGGTAAATGTTTTCCGGCATCGCATCATCTGCAACCATGCCGACCTACGGAGCATTGGAGCCATTCCACGGGGAAGGAGGAGCCTGGACGGAGTACCTTGAGCGAGTCAAGCTGTTCTTCGACGCCAACAGCGTTCCAGAGGAGAAGAAAAAGTCCGTGTTCTTTACTTGCTGCGGGTCCAGTACCTACTCCTTACTACGGAGCCTGCTGACGCCTAAAACTCCAGATGAAGTCTCTATCGACGAGATATTTTCCGTGCTTTCGGGTCACTACATGAAGCCTTCCGTGGTGGACTGCCGCTTCAGATTGAATAGTCCCTCTCGCCAACCGGAGGCGTCTGTCAGTGACTACACCGCATCACTGAAAAAGCTTTCAGCAAACTGTGAGTACGGCACCTTCCTTCCTGACATGCTGCGGGACAGACTCGTTTGCGGCATTAATGACGCGTCAATGCAACGTCGCCTGCTTGAAGAGCCAAACCTGACGTTCGAGTCAGCAGTCAAGCTCCTAATTGCAATTGAGACGGCTAAAAGAGACGCAAGCATGTTGATGCAAGCTCAGGGCATGACCAAAGCGCAGACAGTTCACAGTGCGATTAGCAAGCAAATGAAACAGACGATAAGTTGTTATCGCTGTGGAGAGCCGCACTACGCAACAGTATGGCAGCACGCCAAATCCCGGTGCAACGCATGCAGCAAGATTGGGCATCTGGCCAGAGTATGCCGCTCAAAGGCTGCCGACACGAAGCAAAAGAAAGTGTCAAGGAAGCACAGTACGCAAAGGCAAACAAAGCAGCCAGTTCACAGCCTTGAGGACTGCGGAGTTCGCTGACCTTTCCGGGAACTCGTTGATATTGTGTCCGCAGGGAAGGCCGCTCCAGTGGGGTCGGAAGTCCCCAACAAAGGGGCCCGTTCCGTCCCTGCCTCCCCTTCGTGCGGCGGACGTCCTCGTTTACGCCGCGCCGTCACGACCCGCCGGGAAAAACGCTAACCATGTACAGCTGTCGACATGTGGTTGTTAAGGGGTTGACGAGGTTTCGGGGGCGCACGAGATACGACTGAGTATTAGCCGAGTGACAGGAAACGGATTATTCCCTTAACGACTGTGTTCTCTTTGTTGCTGTCAACAACCTGAGTCATCGCCTCGTCGGCACATGTTTCTAGCATCTGTGGTGCCGTGGGTGGCGTGGGGAACGGAAGTCGCGTTTGTGTTGTTTGTGTGGTTATTTGAAACCTCCTTCCCAAATGTTTTAATCAGAACTTTTTCCCCAATCTCTGATCAGTGGGCGGACCTTATTTTCCTTTCCCTAACCACTGATTGGCGAGATGGGTCTTTTGTTATCTTATTGGTTGCTGTCCCCGCTAAGGGCGGAGACAGAGGGTTTAAAACCAAGCGCTCTGGGTTGAGCGGGGGATGAATTCGTCTGATCCACGATTTAGTCATATAAATAGTTTTCTCCTTGCTTTGTTTCTTCTCGTTTTTTTACCTATGTTGTAAATAAATAGTTAACCTTCTCCTTTCCTTGAGTAATGTGAATGTTTGCGAGTAGAACCACCGGGTCATCAAGAAACCCCGATTTCATCATCAAATGATTCCTCTTATCGCTACCTGAAGGCGGAAATTCAACTGGCACAGTCGACCCAGGATCGCAACTGGCGCAGTAGACACAGGATCGCAACTTCTTTCTACTCAAGGCATTGGACGGAAGGTGAGAAGAACAAGTCGGTGGACAAGCTGTTTGTCCTAAAGGAGAAAATGTGAAGCTGCGTCGAAAGACGACGTCGAGAGCTTCAGGTCACGGGTCGAGTTCGAGAGGACGTCGGAGGCTCAAGTCAGCGAGGAGCTGAAGGAGCCGGGCAACGAAAAGCCATCGGGGGTCGAGTCAGCGAGCAGCTGAAAAGAACCCAGCGTCCACATCGAAAAGGTTGAGAACCAAGCGACCAAGTCAAGCGAGGTCCGAGGCAGTGAGCTGCTGAGGGACCAGGATCAACTCGTGGGCGTCTATACCTTCCCGGGAGCCCGCTGTCATCAGGCTGAGATTCACAGCGCTGCGGTCGTCGGAGCATCGAAAGAGGTAGGACACCTGTTTGCTTTCTCCGAAACTGCCATGTCTGTGTAGTTGTCGTTCGCTATAGGGTAGCGCTATAATGACTGATGCAGAGATGGATGCTGCAGGGGGGAATGGTCTATAGCATTTCGAGCAACTTGCGTCAACAGAGCAGGCACTAGAAAATATGACGCAAGCTTTGTGGAACGAAAGGGAGCGCAAGGCTCAAATGTTTGAAATTGAAAAGTTGAAGCTCCAACTTGAGCTTAAAGAAATAAAATTGATGCAAATGCAGTTTCCGCCACTAGAGGATGCGCAACATGGACAGCGGTTGGCGATTATGCAAATGGACAGGAAACGGTGCTGGCTCCTATGCCAGAAAAAGACCCATTGGCGCCCGCGGGCCATATGGGCGGAGGTCAGAAGAGCGCCGCACCTGAGGCGACATCGACGCGGTTAGCAATGCTGCAACTGCGGTTGCAGATCGCAGAAGTAGAGAGGTAATCGCTGGAATTGAAGCTCGAAACGTATCGTCTTCGTTCGGAGAGTATAGCACAAGAAAAGGCCAGCGAGACAGAAAAAGTGCAAGTGCTGGAAACACAAAGAGCGAGGCCGGAATTAAGAGATGCTAATTCTGAGTCTGACGTCGCTGTCCCTGGCAGATTAGTTCCCTAGAACTGCGAAAGTGCAGGACAAACTTTAAAAGTAACAGTAGGTTCAGCTGAAGTTGTCGCCGAGGTGGCCTGTAGGCCATCACTGGCAGCTGAGGACGCGCCGCTCGTGTCGGTCGAGCTGTCGATACAAAGAACGCAGGCAGCGCTAACTCAGACAGCTGTATTGGTAGACGCGTTGAGCGCGCCGGGCGACAGCAAAGAGCTGCGTGAAGTTTCAGCGATGGTTTCCACCAATGATTCTGGAAAAAAGGAAGCGCACGCAGAAAACCATCGGACAACTAGAAAAAGTCGTCGCCGCCGAGTGTACCCTAAACGCAACAAAGTCGAGTCCTCTCAGACTACGCCTGCGGGTGACTCAGACGGTAGCAACAGGAAGGGCAAGGTGAAGGCGTGCTTCTCGGCCGCAAGAGGCGTTCACGTTGTGGATAGGCAGCGGCAGATGAGAAGTGGCGTGGCACGTTATTCAGTGGGAACAGCAGTGTACACGGAAAAAGAGGGGCGAGCTAAATCACGACGTAAGAGATTTCAGAAGAGGCTGGAGCGCCGCCCCAGACGGAGAGTACCTGGCAGGCGACAGTCAGGGCTAACTGTTCGCGCACCACGCATTAGAAAGCAAAAATGCTCATCGGGCGCGCCAGAATGCCGATTGCTGCCAAAGGGGAAAAACTTGACACGCAACGGCGCTGTCATTTCAGAGTCTTTGTACGGCCGGACCGTTCAACCATCCCAACGCTGCCGGGCCTTTGTAGGTTTATTACCGAAACGCAGAAGCGCTTGCAAAGGGGGTGCGGGTGTTGTCCTTTTTTGTGACCAGTCGGCACCAGTGAGACAGCGTCCCAGCCGGGCGCGGCTGAAGAGTTTAAAGCATGCGAGCTCTCCGAGTGCTCAATGTTTGCATGCGCAAGTAACCAGTAGATGTAATGTGGGAAATGGAGGCTAGGGACCAGTTTGACAGTTAGCCTTCAGAGAACGGACATGGCAAGTTCTGGAATGCAGACTGGCAGACTGGTGTTCTACCCCTGTGTGCGGATTGAATTAACCACAATATGCGTGTGTGTGTGTGCACGGTTGTGTGATTTTTTTTGTGTTCCGGCAAATTGTGACTGAACTTTTATGTCACACTGACAAGTGTCCGCGTGACATTCTTGGTTGGGAGGTGTGGAGTTCGCTGACCTTTCCGCGAACTCGTTGATATTGTGTCCGCAGGGAAGGCCGCTCCAGTGGGGTCGGAAGTCCCCAACAAAGGGGCCCGTCCCGTCCCTGCCTCCCCTTCGTGCGGCGGACGTCCTCGTTTACGCCGCGCCGTCACGACCCGCCGGGAAAAACGCTAACCATGTACAGCTGTCGACATGTGGTTGTTAAGGGGTTGACGAGGTTTCGGGGGCGCACGAGATACGGCTGAGTATTAGCCGAGTGACTGGAAACGGATTATTCCCTTAACGACTGTGTTCTCTTTGTTGCTGTCAACAACCTGAGTCATCGCCTCGTCGGCACATGTTTCTAGCATCTGTGGTGCCGTGGGTGGCGTGGGGAACGGAAGTCGCATTTGTGTTGTTTGTGTGGTTATTTGAAATCTCCTTCCCAAATGTTTTAATCAGAACTTTTCCCCAATCTCTGATCAGTGGGCGGACCTTATTTTCCTTTCCCTAACCACTGATTGGCGAGATGGGTCGTTTGTTATCTTATTGGTTGCTGTCCCCGCTAAGGGCGGAGACAGAGGGTTTAAAGCCAAGCGCTCTGGGTTGAGCGGGGGCTGAATTAGTCTGATCCACGATTTAGTCATGTAAATAGTTTTCTCCTTGCTTTGTTTCTTCTCGTTTTTTTTTTTACCTATGTTGTAAATAAATAGTTAACCTCCTTTCCTTGAGTAATGTGAATGTTTGCGAGTAGAACCACCGGGTCATCAAGAAACCCCGATTTCATCATCAAGTAGTTTCCTCTTATCGCTACCTGAATGCGGAAATTCAACTGGCACAGTCGACACAGGATCGCAACTAGGACAGTGGAAATCTTCCTGAAATCCAGTCACAGGTCTACGAGACGTGGCAGATGAACAGCGAGAAAACAATTCCTCCGTTTGTAGCAGTTTTGCAAGTCGTAGGCAGGCCTCTTAGAATGGAGCTAGACAAGGGGCCAGTGTCTCCGTAATAGGGGAGACCGCATTCCAACAGCCTTTGTTTTTAGCTCCGGACCAGTGTCCAACCCTTCTCGGACGAAACTGGATCAGTGCGCTTCAGCTCGACCTGGGACTGGCACCCCGTGGCTGACAGCCACCCGTAAATCGGCTCACGCTACTCTAGGTCTGATTCGTCGCATAGCTATGCGCTCTGGTGGCGCACGTGCTCATACGGCCCGCCAGCTTGTGCGCTCTATCCTTCAGCCACGGATAGTATATCAGGCACAATTTCAACGTCTCACCCGCAGACAGTGGGACTCCCTTGAAGCTATCAATTGTGAGGCTATGCGCGTCATAACATATCTGCCTCGTTTAACACCCATACCAGTGCTACAGGAGTTCGCCCAACTTAATACACTCAGTGAAATCATCGACCAACGGGTGGCAAATAGAGCTCGAAAACAGTCTCTCGAGCTTCATCGTTTAAAGTCACTTCCACCGTGGTCCTATTGCCAGCTCACTGACAATCGACCCACTGTTTCCCCGTCGGTATCAGCAGCGTATCTGCCTGAAGGGTGCATATTATACACGGATGCATCACATTCTGCAGAGAGGGGTGTTACTGCTGTGTATAGTCCATCTCATCCGCATCTCAACTCTCGCACGACGTATACTGCGGATACGTGCACTCCCCTGGCATTGGAACTTCAAGCCATTTATAATGCCATTGCTTCCCTTCCGCTCGTTCCAACATTCAATACAGTTCATATTTACACCGACTCCCGCACCGCCATTAAACAGCTTAAGGCTGTTCGACGAACGTTCCAGATTTCACAATCTATTCATGTGGTCTGCGCAAAGTATCCATGTCTTGTGCGCATACACTAGATTCGCGGCCATGCCCAGGATCCACATAACATTCAAGCGGATGCTATGACTCATCTTCATACATTAGACGATCCGCCACCTTCTCCTCTTCCCCCAGATCCTTTCCTGTCCCATGTTTCCGATTCCGAAGTTCTGCGCCAGCTAACACGCGCTCTCATTCCTCCGTGTTCGTACCCTCTCCCCCGTAGTCTTACTCAGCAGGAGGAGGTATCCGTGCGCCGGATTCGGGCAGGGGCGGCTCTGACACCATCTGTCCGTCATCGGTGGCGTGCCAAAGATCTGCCAGTACCTGACAGGTGCCCTCACTGTAGCGCTGCACCGGAAATTTGTGATGTGCGGCACTTGTGGACGTGCCCTGCGACGGCTGCTATCAGAAAACGGCTCCTCAGGGAGGTGGGCCTGCGGTGGAACCGTTAAAGTGACTACGTGAAGTGGACTATGGACAACCGTTTCATTAACAACCTCTGCGACTACCTCAGCGCAACGGTTATTCACTCCTTCTTTTAACTTTCAATCCCGTGCATTCCTTCCCCCCCCCCTTTCCTTTTTCAACTTATGCCTCATGGCACACTTCTCGAATAAAAAAAAAAGCTCGACCTAAATGACGTCCGATCCGTTGACTCACTTGCGAGCGTTGACGAGCTGCTTACTTGCTACAAAGAAGTATTTTCGGACGGACTAGGAACATTCAAAGGTGTGAAAGCCAAAATTGTTGTCAAGGAAGATTCACCTCCAAAATTCTTGAAACTACGAACGATTCCTTTTGCATTGAAAGACAAAGTTGCAGAAGAATTGCAAAGAATGCAACGAGAAGGGGTACTTACACCCGTCAGAACGTCTGAGTGGGCAGCCCCAATTGTTCCAGTGCTCAAGCAAGACGGCCGCGTGCGCATATGTGGCGACTTCAAGGTCACAATTAACGGTGCCATAGTGCTGGAAAAATATCCTGTGCCGCGAGTCGAGGACCTATGGGCGAAACTTTCAGGTGGCAAAAAGTTTACGAGGCTGGACCTGAAAGACGCTTACCAGCAGGTAGAACTTGACACGAGCTCACAGAAGCTAGTGACCATCAATACGCCTCAGGGCCTCTTCCAGTACACCAGACTACCTTTCGGAGTAGCTTCAGCGCCGGCCATATTCCAGAGAGAAACGGAAAATTTGCTACAAGACATGCGCCATGTCACCGTGTACGGGATTGGACGACGCAGATCACTTGAGCAACGTAGCCAGTGTACTGCAGCGTCTACAGGAAGCAGGTCTCAAGCTCAAGCTAGAGAAGTGTTCATTTCTAGCGACAGAAGTTGAGTACCTGGGCCATGTCATAAACGCGGACGGACTGAGGCCAACACCAGAGAAAATAGAAGCTGTCGTGAATGCTCCATGTCCCAAGGACGTCAAGCAACTTCAAAGCTACCTTGGACTCATTAATTTTTACAGGCGTTTTCTGCCTAACCTTTCGACAGTTACCCGGCCCTTGAATCTGCTACTTACAAAAGAAACTCCTTGGAAGTGGACAAGCGTAGAGGAACAAGCTTTCAGAAAAAGTAAAGTTCTCCTGACTTCTGCGCCGGTACTGCATCATTTCGATTCTTCCAAGCAAATCGTTCTCAGTTGCGACGCTTCACCGTACGGAATCGGAGCTGTTCTCGCACACCGAGATGAAACAGGGGAACGTCTCATTGCCTTCGCATCGAGAAGCCTTCTTCCAGCAGAAAAGAATTACAGTCAGCTGGTCAAAGAAGCCCTTGCCTTAATTTTCGGTGTATCGAAGTTTCATAAGTATCTCTGGGGCCAAGATTTTGAAGTGGTGACTGATCACAAACCACTTCTGGGACTTCTCGGACAGGACAAGCCTATTCCCGACAGATCATTACCGAGAATTATACGCTGGGCAATTGTCAGCATACAAGTACACGCGTGTGTACCGCCCTGGCACCAGCATCAGCAACGCCGACGCGCTGAGCCGACTACCGCTTCCTACAGAGCCAGGAACAGTACCCAAGCCTGCTGATATCTTCATGATTGAAAGTGCATACCCTCGACTTCTTTCACCATCCGCCATCGCCAAAGCTACAGATCGTGATCCTGTTATGTCACGTCTACGACTGGCGCTCCTTACTGGTGAAGTGCTGCCAAGAGGAAGTGATTGGACACTATTTCAGAAGAACCGTACAGAGTTTAGTGTTCATGAGAACTGCGTCCTGCGAGGAACACGAGTCGTCGTTCCTAAAGAACTACAAGCAGAAGTTCTTGATCTCCTTCATGAAACTCACCCAGGTGTGGAAAAGATGAAAGCGGTAGCACGGAGCCACATTTGGTGGGAAGGACTAGACAGCAGCATCGCACAGAAAGTGCAACTTTGCAAAATATGTCAAGAACACCAGAGAATGGGACGGAAAGCACAGTCTAATCCGTGGCCGTTTCCGAAGAAACCATGGTCTAGGCTGCATGTCGACTTTGGTGGTCCATTTCAAGGACACTACTTTTTCGTCCTAGTCGATGCCTACTCTAAATGGGTAGAGGTGGTTCCCGTTCATGCACCTTCAGCGGACGCCACAATTCGATGCCTGCGAACCATATTTTCCACACATGGCATTCCAGACATCATTGTCTCCGACAACGGCACCGCTTTCACCAGCGAGAAGTACGCTGACTTCCTGAGCAAGAACGGCATTCGGCGAATCCTGATCCAACCATACCACCCAGCATCGAACGGAGCAGCGGAACGCGGCGTGCAAACAATTAAGGGAAAACTCAAGAAGGCGGTGCTTGGAGATTTCCAAACAAACATCGACAGGATCCTGCTTTCCTACAGAACAACGCCGCACGCATTTACTGGGTCCCCTCCCGCTGAGCTCCTCATGGGCAGGCAGCTGCAAACGCCCATTCAGCGAATGCACCCCGGCCTAAGGGCGCATGCGGACTTCAAGCAATTGAAGCAAAAGATGCGCTGCGACAGTAACGCACGCAAAAGCTTTTCGCCTTCGCCCGGCGAGCCCGTCTTTGTTAGGAACTTCCGACCAGGCCCAGCTTGGATTGCCGGAACGGTTCGCCATCCCACAAGTTCTTCGTCGCTTCAAATAGAACTCGAAGACGGAACGCTGTAGAAAAGGCACGCGGACCACGTGCGACCGCGAAGGACGCCCGGCGTTCTCTCAGACGACGAGGAGCCTCCTCCTGCACTAGTAGCGACAACGGACACGGAACAGCTGTCCCCACCTCGCTGCTCATTAAACACCGAGCCATCTACAACAGCTTCGGCGCGGCAACAACAGTCAAGTGCGGCACCTTTGCACCCCCAGCTCCGCCGGTCTACCCGGGTCCGGAAGCCTGTTATCTACTACGGACTGTAGAGGCGTAAACAAGACACGGCTCGTCCCTAGTACCGTGCAGCAGGCTTCACAACAAAGGGAGGGGTGTGACGATTCCCCATGGCAGCAGACGCCAAGGACACCGCAGGCGCCTTCTCAGCGGCACCCAGCTGCACGGGGGAAAGGGAAAAGATAATAAACGCTCCCCCGCTTTTCAAGGAGAGGGGCCAGTCTGACTCCCGCCAGCAACGTGTACTGTCGTTTTACGGGGCGCTCTTCCCGCGCCATCGTTAGGGCACGTCGGTGACCCATTTCGGCATTCGCTTCTAAGATCACCCCTTTACAATACTACAACACAAACTTTTCACTTTATCTTCTACAACACCTCCGTTCGTTCCTTTTGCTCTTCGTCCACACCCTTTCATTCTTGCTTTACCGTCGTTTCGTGATATTGCCGAGTGGTTTCACCTCGATTTCATTTCGCCAATCTTCTTTCACCTCCACCTCGTGCTTCACTAGCTGCTGCTCATTGCTTGCAATTGTTCGTCAACTTTGCCCGCGTTCGCTGGCCGCCTACTTGCTCTGCAGTGCACTTCACCTGCCCCAGATGGTTTTTTGCTCTATGTGCCTTTGGTTGACAATGCATCCTCAGGGTGCCCCACTCAGGCGAAATGTTCGCGGTCGGCTGGGTGTGTAGTAGTACCCACATTTTGTAGACTTTTGCATATGTTTATGTCTCCGAGGGACGCGCTTGCCTGCTTTAATGATCCCAACTAGCTTAAATCGCCACCCTTTCTCAACGACAACGCTCAAACTCGCTGAATGCAACGGCGCGGCAACGCAGACGGCCGGCTTTCCCCCTCCAGTATTCGACGGCAGCGCCGCACGCGGCCAATCGCTTTTAAAGCGAAAGCTTTACTGGCCGCGAACTAGCGATTTCTCCGTGACGATGCTTCGAGGAGGCACAAGACCTCACAGCGCGCGCCTTGCCGCGGATATTTCTCTCTCTCGCTCCCTAGTCACTACTGCGCATGCGCCACTAGTAGCACCGAACCACAGGTGTTCCGCCGTGGCTCAGCGCCGCGCCTTTCCTCAAAAACCAACTTTCAATTTTCAGTTTTCCCTTCTTTTACGGCGCGGTTCGGGTGTCCACTGAGATATGTGAGGTGGTTACTGTGCCATTTCCTTTCTTCAAAAACCAAACAAAACAAGGGAGCCGACGCCGTTCATACAGTTCATTGGCGTAGACAACTTTGAAAAGGCCGTTCATTTTCACGAAAGGAAAGGCGCACAACCGGCTCCGTCGGTCAGTAGAGACCTCAATATCAGCTTTCATGTACGTGGCGTTGGTGTCCAACTGCAAAAGCCTGCTTTGATTGCGTTCCGCACACTGGTTAGGCAGGGCGCCATCCCTGCCACCCTGGGAGGTGGCATTCAGTTAATGGTTGATTGCGAGAGATTGATCACCAAATGAACGCTGCTGCCTAGCTACAGCTGCAGTGCCGCATGTCAGCCAAAACGCTTTCAGCGCTAATGCATTCAGGCCACATCTCTCTCTCAACACCGCCACATGTATCAAAGCACGAATGAGGGGTCCGCATATCCAGGGAGCCCGTTATGCGCCCTTCCTTTGCTCAAAGTCATTGCAGTCTAGAACATTGTCAACGCCAACGCCAATGAACACAGTGAACGCCGACATCTTTCGCTTAGTATATCCTGGATTAGCTGAGCTAATCCACATTAATTTTTTTTTGCTTCAGCGCTTCCATCGAAACCAGCTTTGCTCTTGCCACTACAACTCCTTCTAGAACACTGTAGTTGGCTCTCAATGGCACGAGAGTTGTGGGTCGTCGTAGTTGCAGCTTTCGCGTGCTGTCGCCGAGCGTTGCAGTTTTAGCACGATGTGCAAGCACCTTAACTGCTACACGGCTTGAAGTTTGCTGTCTGTCGAACACGTCAAGCGCGCGGCGGGCAGGAAATTCGACGTGGCCGAGAAGTGCGTCCGACGATGGTGCAACCAAAAGGATGCATTGAGGAAACTGAGGGGCGATCTGAAAATGTCTGGAATGTGTTAAAGTCGATGTTAAGAAACTCTCTCAAACCAACAACGCAAATTATGCAAGATGGAAATGAGTTAAAGGGTGCTGAGTTAGCGAATTCTTTCAACGACTACTTTATTTCTTTTGCTGACTCATCAGATATTGACGCAGATTTGTCCTGTATGATTGGCCAAAACCATAAAACAATATTTTTCGAACCGATTACAATGAATGAAGAGTTACAACATTCTTATCGCAAAATAACAGTAAGGCTACAGACGCGTAAGGTTTGCAGATACATCCCATAAAGTTTGTTATCGATTTTCTTGCGCCTTGCCTTGCTCATATTTTTAATCTGTGTTTGCTGTCTGGCATTTGTCCGCGTCTTATGCAGACAGGGAGAGTTATAGTAGCGTTTAAAAAAGGAAACAAAAATTAATTGGTAAACTATCGCCCTATAACTACTTGCCTGTTTTTTCTAATGTTTGGGAAACGTTATTCTCAAACAACTGTCGTTTTTCACTGATAGATATAACATTGTTAGCACTGCTCAGTATGGCTTTTGCTAATCGACAGAATTAGCTCTTCTTGCTCAGAAAGAGTTAATCATTCTGTCTTGCTTGAAAAATTGGATCATTATGGCATTAGAGGCAAAGCCCACTTGTAAATTTCTTTGTATTTGCGACATGGTTCGTTAGTATAGCTGGTGAATGCTCCCAGCTGAAGCCGGTATTTTCTGGCGTTCCACGTCGATAGAACTGCCAAGTACATAATTTATGCTGACGACACTAGTCTTTTTTTCTGGGGTTTCAACTCCTGACCTTGGCAACCGAGCAAACAAAATCTTGGGAGCAATAAATGCTTGGGCATTTAACAATCATTTACAAATTAATGTTAATGAAACTAAAACGGTCATGTTTCACCCGCTTCGTAAACACTTCACGTTTCCTCTGATTGAATTAAACAATACCAGAGTAGATTTCGTACAGTCTGTAAAAACATTGGGCGCCTACTTTGCAGACGATATGTCATGAACTGACCACATTAGCTACATAGTTAACAAGCTTTCTAAAATAGTCGGTATCATGCGCCGTCATTGCTTCAATTTTTGTACAACGGTTAACACCTTTCTCTACAACTCTTTATTCTCTTCTGTACTTATCTTGCCTGTTTTTTTCTAAGGTTTGGGAAAAGTTATTCTAAAACGGCTGTCGTTTTTCACTGATAGATATAACATTGTTACTACTGCTCAGTATGGCTTTTGCAAAAACTAATCGACAGAATTAGCTCTTCTTGCTCAGAAAGAGTTCATCTGGAAAAGTTTAAGTCAAAAAATCTTAAAAAAACTTACAGTCTTACAGAAACGAAAATACGCATTGTAAGTAGAGTGCCGTATTTTTTAACACAGCAAATCTTTTCCAAAAACACATTATACCAATAAAATGCACATATGACTACAGACCGTGTCATAAACTCGCAATAGTGAAAAAGGATGACGCGTTGATTAATCTGGCTGGTTTAGAGAAAAACAAAACAGTGTGCAAATGCGCAAATGCGCAGCCTAGAGCCTTGGGATGTTAAGACATATCGTACCTTGGACCTAAGATATTAAACTTATTTTTGAGATATGGCGGAGTGCTTGGCTTGAAGCGCTCTGGCACGGGTCGGCTCGGGGCATATTAGCGCGGCGCGTCTTTTCTTCCACTCTTTGCTCTCCTATGCTTTACCCCTCTTACTTTCAACACGCGGCAGCGAGCGTGGCTCGGTTTGAGCCAGGAGGCAGGCCCGTGCTCTTTCCTTTTCCTTCTTTCTCTCAAAAACATCAGTCAGTCAGTCAGGCCATCAGATGTTGGAATCACTGATCTCCACTAGGTGGCTCCGCTTTCCCGCAATGCCGACGATCTCTCGATGCACCGCTTTCCCGCAATGGACGATCTCTCGCTGCACCTATGGAGCGAGAGATAGTCGGCATTTTGAGAGAAAGAAGGAAAAGGAAAGAAAATGAACTAATCACGCGCACAACCTGGACACATTTCTGATTGTGTAAATAATCTGTACATATTACTTCTCCCCCTATCCTCTCTTCCTGTCCCCTCACCTCTTTCATTTCATTTCTCCATTCTGCCTGCTATCCTTTATTTCCGCTGCCCCAGCTCAGGTGCTTCAGTATCGATGGCAGATGTCGGGGCTAGCAAAAATCTTTTCCTTCCTTTTTACTATTATTTTTAATAAAACCACAACCACCACCACCACTAGGTGGCTGGATGCCACATTACCGCTTCCCGAAGTGGGCGCAACTGAAGCCACCGGAAGTTCGGTGGCATGTCCCGGAATTTTGGTGTCTTCTCTGTATTTCAATGAAAAAAGTCGCGTCTTTCGCCCTTTCGTTCTCACTTTTTCGCGTTTTTTTCGTTTAACATCTACTGTAATATCAAATAAATAAGCAAGCTCAACGCGAGTAATGTGTGCATTGTTTGGGGAACCCTGTAATTTCAGAGAAACTGAAGAAAACAGGCCTGTAGGCACCACCGTGCCGTGGCAAAGAGGTACGTGCATTAAACACTATTTTCTGATCTGGTTCTTGTTTTCCGAGCGTAATTAGGGGAAGTAGTGGAATGACGATGAGTCGAGGTCATCTTAAAAATAAATTTTCGTGTAGCAAAGACCAGGCGGATGATGGCGCGGAAATCTATTCGAAGAGCCACTCGTTATACAGCTGCCGCAGTTTCAGTTTCGGGTTGGTGGCGGACGAGGTCACTTCTCATCGATGACGGTTCATGTTTATCGCTTTACGGTGTCAATTACCTTCCAGACGTGCTTTCAAGCTAACTCCATAGCACAGCCATGTTTCATCTACACAGCGCGAGAGAAATGCCTGACGAGAAAGACAAATACAGCAGCGTAAAGGATTGCGCAAGTTGGTCAGACATGCTTAACGGAATAATGGCGCAGATCAAGTGACAGGACAGCAGGAGAGTACAAACACACACAAGCGCCAACTTACAACTTTATTGTTTGGCTGCCAATATGCCGAATTTATACAAAGCAACACGCCCAAACTGTTAACAATAATCAAACAGTGACGCACATGGACGCGATGTGCGAAGCGGCAAATCATGATATCGCACGAGGCAAACAACATGACGAGTGCACAAAGCTCTACCGCAGGACATGGAACATCCCTGTCTCAGATGACTAACTGGCAAAAAACAAGAGGTAAAAGACGGGACGACACAAGTTAAAACCTAAACTAATCACGCACATATCACCGAAGAAAAATAATGACGGAAGGCCACGTAACAAAATCAGGGAAATGACAGACTAAAAGGGCTAAAAACCATGAGAATAAAACCTGAAACGTCAACAGAACACGCAAAGACTCAGTGTAAAACAAGACGCATAATACAAAACTACAAAGCCAACAAAAACACGGCTAAATTCGATGGAAGTGAATAACAAGAAACCTGGTATAAAAGCGCAAAAAAACATACTAAGCATGCTGACACGACCTCGGGGCCCCGTATAAAGAGTAAAGGACAACAAAATCAAAACCCTTCAAGTAGGTCTGCCACCTCCAGAGTGCTCTCGTTCGGTGAGGAAGGTTAATTCTTTTTTCGTTAGGCATATTGATGCCGCACTGATGCAAGTCTTCTCAGCTCGCGCTATTTCTTGCGCTTCTACAATTTCCCGGGTGAGCTGATCTGTGTGCTTGTAAATAACATAGCATTTCTTGAGTAGCGCCCTGCACTTGCAGGACCTGCAGTGTTCGGCTAAATGGCCTTCAATTGCCAATTGACTTAACTTCCTGCTATGTTCTTTCAGCCGCTCGTTGAGGCACCTTCCTGTTTGGCCTATGTAGCTGGCACCACATGTTAGAGGGATCTTGTAAACGACTCCTTCAGAACAGGCTACGAATTTGTTCTCATGGTTGATCATGCAGTCCGGCTTCGCTTTCTTGACATGACAGGATTTCTTGCAAAGGGCAGAAAGTTTGACAGGAGCGGAACATACCACTCTGACTTTCGCACGAGCTCCGATCTTTTTGAGGTTGTGTGAAACGGCATGAAGATATGGTATCACAGCAACCTTGCTTTCCTTGAGCTCCTCCTTTTTCTTGGCCTTGATTCTATTCTCTTCTTCATCACTCAGACGGGCCTCTACTTTTTGTTTCCTGAGCAGGCCTTCAGCAACCGATACCAACAAGGGATCCGGATAGCCCGCTGACTTTAGGCGCGTGACCTGCATACTGAAGCTTCTGTCCATTCCATGATGACACGACTTTCTGAGAGCATCGGTGAAAAAGTGTTGCACAATGGCTCTCTTTACTAGTTTGGAGTGGGCTGACTGGTATGGCAGGAGGCCTTTCTTCGATCTGGGTTCATAGCACCAACAGATGTGGTTGTCCTTGAAGGTCAGACGAAGGTCCAAAAACCTTATAGAACCTTCACTTGGAAGCTCATGAGTTAGTAGCAGAGGCTGTAAGCCTGTCGTGAACTTTCTCAGTGTTCTATCAATGAGATACTCATTTTGCGCGTCCAGTATAACTAAGTAATCATCTACATAGCGAAACACTTTCGTCACGCCGGAGCACAGTTGCTTCACCAGAGCCGCGTCCCGGCAGGCCAAAACCATGTCACTGAGAACCGGGGCGATACACGAACCGATGCAGATGCCTTGCTTTTGCAAGTGGATCGATTTGTCGTGACAGACGAAAGTGGATGTTAGATAGAATTGCAGAAGTTCTAAAAAGGCAGACGTGTTCACACCGGCGGCGTTTTGAAATTTTACCGGGCCGTGGTGGTCTATGCACTCTTCTACGCAGGACAGAATTTCATGATGCGGCAAGAAATAATATAAATCTTTGACGTCAACCGATAAAGCCCAGAGCTTTCTGCAACCGTGCGTTTGTAAAAAACCAATTAGTGACAAGGAATCCCTAGCCAGAAAAGGGTCTTCAATTGCTAACATTCCCAGGTTGCTTTGTAAGTACAGCGCAACTCACTTCTGCCACGTCCCCACCTCCGAAACAATCACACGTAAAGGGCAGCCAGCCTTATGTGTTTTCGCAGAGAAAAACACTTCCAAACAATCTGATTTGCTTTTCCCAATACTCTGCACTAAATGGTCTAGCTGAAGGCGTTTGCAAAGCTTTTTTGCCTTAGTTTTTACTCTGGCAAGTGATACATTGGAACACCGGTTGAAAACTGTCCCCAACGCACGAGAGGCTTTTTGTTTGAAAAGACGTGAAGGTAACACAGCAAACCCACCTTCTTTGTCTGCTGGGAGAAGACAAACACCCTTTTCCTTCCGAACTGAGGAAATCCATGACAAATGAACACGATGTCGTGGTCGGTGACAGCGGGCTAACACGTCTACACCTTGCGATATGCACAGATCACCGCCATTGTCCGAAGCCCGTTTGGACACTTCTCTTACAACCGCCACCAGTTCCGGAGCACTCTTTCTTGGTTCCACGGCGGACTTGGGTCCAAGGCGCAGCACTTTTGTCACATCGTCGGGCAGGCGGACGTCACCAAGAGTATGCAGCTGGTTAGAACTGCTCGGCTTCTTCGGAGGCAGCAAGCCCCGTAGGTGTGTCAACATGGCCTTCCATAAGCAGTCGATGGTTCGGGCCAATAGGCCATTATAATCCCGCCATTTGGAGCATGCTCTCCCTGGAGGCTCATTCCTGAATAAGGTCGCGTGAAGGCAGTCCCTAAATAATCTAGCCTGCCTCGGCCATTCGGACCGCAAAATCTTGCAGATCCGTACACCATGGCTTACCGACGGTAGGAAGCCACCGAAAATTGCCTTGATGAACGGAGGTAGAATCTTAGAACGGATGCAGAAGCCGAGGGCGCGTGCTTGACAAACAGCGTTGGCAGTCAAGGAAACGAGGAAACATGGGTTTGCACATTCAAGATTGAAAGAGCCCAATGTACTAGAGATGTGATTAAGAAGCGTAAAGGATTGGGCAAGTTGGTCAGACATGCTTAACGGAGTAATGGCGCAGATCAAGTGACAGGACAGCAAGAGAGTACAAACACACACAAGCGCCAACTTACAACTTTATTGTTTGGCTGCCAATATGCCGAATTTATACAAAGCAACACGCCCAAACTGTTAACAATAATCAAACAGTGACGCACATGGACGCGATGTGCGAAGCGGCAAATCATGATATCGCACGAGCCAAACAACATGACGAGTGCACAAAGCTCTACCGCAGCACGTGGAACATCCCTGTCTCAGATGACTAACTGGCAAAAAACAAGAGGTAAAAGACGGGACGACAAAAGCTAAAACCATAACTAATTACGAACATATCACCGAAGAAAAATAATGACGGAAGGCCACGTCACAAAATCAGGGAAATGACAAAGGAGGACTAAAAGGGCTAAAAACCATGAGAATGAAACCTGAAACGTCAACAGAACACGCAAAGACTCAGTTTAAAACAAGACGAATAAAACAAAACTACAAAGCCAACAACAACACGGCTAAATTCGATGAAAGTGAATAACAAGAAACCTGGTATTTATACCAGGTTTCTCGGGGCCCCGTATAAAGCGTAAAGGACAACAAAATCAAAACCCTTCAAGTAGGTCTGCCACCTCCAGAGTGCTCTCGTTCGGTGAGAAAGGTTAATTCTTTTTTTCGTTAGGCAGATTGATGCCGCACTGATGCAAGTCTTTTCAGCTCGCGCTATTTCTTGCGCTTCTACAATTTCCAGGGTGATCTGATCTTTGTGCTTGTAAATAACAGAGCATTTCTTGAGTAGCGCCCTGCACTTGCAGGACCTGCAGTGTTGTTTTATGCGTCTTGTTTTACACTGTCTTTGCGTGTTCTGTTGACGTTTCAGGTTTCATTCTCATGGTTTTTAGCCCTTTTAGTCCTCTTTGTCATTTCCCTGATTTTGTGACGTGGCCTTCCGTCATTATTTTTCTTCGGTGATATGTTCGTGATTAGTTTAGGTTTTAGCTTGTGTCGTCCCGTCTTTTACCTCTTGTTTTTTGCCAGTTAGTCATCTGAGACAGGGATGTTCTACGTGCTGCGGTAGAGCTTTGTGCACTCGTCATGTTGTTTGCCTCGTGCGATATCATGATTTGCCGCTTCGCACATCGCGTCCATGTGCGTCACTGTTTGATTATTGTTAACAGTTTGGGCGTGTTGATTTGTATAAATTCGGCATATTGGCAGCCAAACAATAAATTTGTAAGTTGGCGCTTGTGTGTGTTTGTACTCTCCTGCTGTCCTGTCACTTGATCTGCGCCATTATTCCGTTAAGCATGTCTGACCAACTTGCCCAATCCTTTACGCTTCTTAATCACATTTCTAGTACATCTGGCTCTTTCAATCTTGAATGTGCAAACCCGTGTTTCCTCGTTTCCTTGACTGCCAACGCTGTTTGTCAAGTATGCACCCTCGGCTTCTGCATCCGTTCTAAGATTCTACCTCCGTTCATGAAGGCAATTTTCGGTGGCTTCCTACCGTCGGTAAGCCATGGTGTACCGATCTTCAAGATTTTGCGGTCCGAATGGCGGAGGCAGGCTAGATTATTCAGGGACTGCCTTCACGCGACCTTATTCAGGAATGAGCCTCCAGGGAGAGCATGCTTCAAATGGCGGGAGTATAATGGTCTATTGGCCCGAACCACCGACTGCTTATGGAAGGCCATGTTGACACACCTACGGGGCTTGCTGCCTCCGAAGAAGCCGAGCAGTTCTAACCAGCTGCATACTCTTGGTGACGTCCGCCTGCCCGACGATGTGACAAAAGTGCTGCGCCTTGGACCCAAGTCCGCCGTGGAACCAAGAAAGAGTGCTCCGGAACTGGTGGCGGTTGTAAGAGAAGTGTCCAAACGGGCTTCGGACAATGGCGGTGATCTGTGCATATCGCAAGGTGTAGACGTGTTAGCCCGCTGTCACCGACCACGACATCGTGTTCATTTGTCACGGATTTCCTCAGTTCTGAAGGAAAAGGGTGTTTGTCTTCTCCCAGCAGACAAAGAAGGTGGGTTTGCTGTGTTACCTTCACGTCTTTTCAAACAAAAAGCCTCTCGTGCGTTGGGGACAGTTTTCAACCGGTGTTCCAATGTATCACTTGCCAGAGTAAAAACTAAAGAAAAAAAGCTTTGCAAGCGCCTTCAGCTCGACCATTTAGTGCAGAGTATTGGGAAAAGCAAATCAAATTGTTTGGAAGTGTTGTTCTCCTCGAAAACACATAAAGCTGGCTGCCCTTTACGTGTGATTGTTTCGGAGGTGGGGACGTGGCAGAAGTGTGTTGAGCTGTACTTACAAAGCAACCTGGGAATGTTAGCAATTGAAGACCCTTTTCTGGCTAGGAATTCCTAGTCAGTAATTGGTTTTTTACAAACGCACGGTTGCAGAAAGCTCGGGGCTTTATCGGTTGACGTCAAAGATTTATATTATTCCTTGCCGCATCATGAAATTCTGTCCTGCGTAGAAGAGTGCATAGACCGCCACGGCCCGGTAAAATTTCAAAACTCCGCCGGTGTCAACACGTCTGTGTTTTTAGAACTTCTGCAATTCTATCTAACATCCACTTTCGTCTGTCACGACAAATCGATCCACTTGCAAAAGCAAGGCATCTGCATCGGTTCGTGTATCGCCCCGGTTCTCAGTGACATGGTTTTGGCCCGCCGGGACGCGGCTCTGGTGAAGCAACTTGGCTCCGGCGTGACGAAAGTGTTTCGCTATGTAGATGATTACTTAGTTATACTGGACGCGCAAAATGAGGATCTCATTGATAGAACACTTAGGAAGTTCACGACAGGCTTACAGCCTCTGCTACTAACTCATGAGCTTCCAAGTGAAGGTTCTATAAGGTTTTTGGACCTTCGTCTGACCTTCAAGGACAACCACATCTGTTGGTGCTATGAACCCAGATCGAAGAAAGGCCTCCTGCCATACCAGTCAGCCCACTCCAAACTAGTAAAGAGAGCCATTGTGCAACACTGTTTCACCGATGCTCTCAGAAAGTCGTGTCATCATGGAATGGACAGAAGCTTCAGTAAGCAGGTCACGCGCCTAAAGACAGCTGGCTATCCGGATCCCTTGTTGGTATCGGTTGCTGTAGGCCTGCACAGGAAACAAAAAGTAGAGGCCCGTCTGAGTGATGAAGAAAAGAATAGAATCAAGGCCAAGAAAAAGGAGGAGCTCAAGAAAAGCAAGGTTGCTGTGATACCATATCTTCATGCCGTTTCACACAACCTCAAAAAGATCGGAGCTCGTGCGAAAGTCAGAGTGGTATGTTCCGCTCCTGTCAAACTTTCTGCCCTTTGCAAGAAATCCTGTCATGTCAAGAAAGCGAAGCCGGACTGCATGATCAACCATGAGAACAATTTCGTAGCCTGTTCTGAAGGAGTCGTTTACAAGATCCCTCTAACATGTGGTGCCAGTTACATAGGCCAAACAGGAAGGTGCCTCAACGAGCGGCTGAAAGAACATCGCAGGAAGTTAAGTCAATTGGCAATTGAAGGCCATTTAGCCGAACACTGCAGGTCCTGCAAGTGCAGGGCGCTACTCAAGAAATGCTCTGTTATTTACAAGCACAAAGATCAGCTCACCCGGGAAATTGTAGAAGCGCAAGAAATAGCGCGAGCTGAGAAGACTTGCATCAGTGCGGCATCAATATGCCTAACGAAAAAAGAATTAACCTTCCTCACCGAACGAGAGCACTCTGGAGGTGGCAGACCTACTTGAAGGGTTTTGATTTTTTTGTCCTTTACTCTTTATACGGGGCCCCGAGGTCGTGTCAGCATGCTTAGTATGTTTTTTTGCGCTTTTATACCAGGTTTCTTGTTATTCACTTTCATCGAATTTAGCCGTGTTTTTGTTGGCTTTGTAGTTTTGTTGTATGCGTCTTGTTTTACACTGAGTCTTTGCGTGTTCTGTTGACGTTTCAGGTTTCATTCTCATGGTTTTTAGTCCTTTTAGTCCTCCTTTGTCATTTTCCTGTTTTTGTGACGTGGCCTTCCGTCATTATTTTTCTTCTGTGATATGTTCGTGATTAGTTTAGGCTTTAGCTTGTGTTGTCCCGTCTTTTACCTCTTGTTTTTTGCCAGTTAGTCATCTGAGATAGGGATGCTCCACGTGCTGCGGTAGAGCTTTGTGCACTCATGTTGTTTGCCTCGTCCGATATCATGATTTGCCGCTTCGCACATCGCGTCCATGTGCGTCACTGATTATTGTCAACAGTTTGGGCGTGTTGCTTTGTATAAATTCGGCATATTGGCAGCCAAACAATAAAGTTGTAAGTTGCCGCTTGTGTGTGTTTGTACTCTCCTGCTGTCCTGTCACTTGATCTGCGCCATAATTCCGTTAATACAGCAGCGCATGTGACAAGCGCTGTTAGAAGTCAACTGCACCAAGCGTCACGAATAAAACCCCATTAAGGCATAATTTGCTACAGTACGAAACTGTACTTGATACACACCGTGAAAGAAGCAGTACCATATACATTTTGGACGCGCTAATGTGAAACAGCAGAACACCGTCGGCACCTCAGCAGGTAGTGGCCTCGCGCTAGCTCCGGTTATTCGGTCTAAACATAATTCGGTAAAATGGTGACTGCAAAGTCGGCTGCGTGGTGAAGGTTTCCACCTATTCTTTAATTCATCCCCCGTTGACGGTATAACTTGGCCTTAGAGCGCGACGACGTGCATCACAACATTGTTAAGAGCAGATTTGGCGACGCAAGCTCAAAGGGACGACACAGAGCTAAGCAGACGAGGCTCCGTACTTACTGTGTGTAGCGACGTTCTGTCGTCTGCTAGTGTCGTCCCATAGCGATGCAAAGGACCCTTATTTTTGAAACGTCTTTCCCGAAGACTTTGCTGCTCTCCTCATGCAGTTGACGACGCAACAGGTAGCATTGGCATGAAAAAAGACGAGGACGTCGAAAAGACAAAATGCTAAGTGAAAAACGAAAACTGAAAAACCGTGCGACCGCGGCGGCTGCGTTTTTATGGAAGAAAAACGCTAAGGCGCCCGTGTGCTGTGAGATGTCAGTGCACGTTAAAGATCCCCAGGTGGTCGAGATTATTCCGGAGCCCTGCACTACGGTACCTCTTCTTCCTTTCTTCTTTCACTCCCTTCTTTATCCCTTCCCTTACGGCGCGGTTCAGGTGTCCAACGATATAAGAGACAGATGCTGCGCCATTTCCTTTCCCCCAAAACCAATAGAATTATTATTAAAACCGTGCTGAGGTCCGATTTCGTGCACTGCCAATGGCTGACTTCCGGGACATGCCACCCAATTTCCGGTGTCTTCACTTTCGGGCGCCCGATGCGGCATCCAGCCCCCTAGAGGAGATCAGTGGTTGGAATACACTTTACCTAAGTTATTGAACCAGCTACACTACCGTGACAATTTTGACTTGTCCGACGTTTCTCTGCAAGAATTGCGACAAGAGATTCGTGTAGGTTTATGTTGCTGTATGTATATATATATATATATATATATATATATATATATATATATATATATATATATATATATATATATATATATATATATATATATATATATATAATCAGCCTTACTACACCCACTGCAGGGCAAAGGTCTCCCATGTCTCTCCAATTAACCCTATCCTTTGCCAGCTGCATCCACCCTTTGCCTGCAAACTTCTTAATCTCATCCGCCCACCTAACCTGCCGCCCCCTGCTACGCTTACTTTCTCTTGGAATCCACTCCGTTACCCTTAAGGACCAACGGTTATCTTGCCTTCGCATTACATGCCCTGCCCAAGCCCATTTCTTTCTCTTGATTTCGAATAGGATGTCATTAACCCGCGTTTGTTCCCTCACCCACTCTGCCCGCTTCCGGTCTCTTAACGTTACACCTATCATTTTTCTTTCCATGGCTCGCTGCCTTGTCCTTAACTTAAGCTGAACTCTTTTCGTTAGCCTCCACGTTTCTGCCCCGTAGGTGAGTACCGGTAAGATAAAGCTGTTGTACACTTTCCTCTTGACAGAAATTGGTAAACTGCCACTCATGATCTGCGAGAATTTGCCATATGCGCTCCACCCAATTCTTATCCTTCTAGTTATCTCCCTCTCACGATCCGGATCAGCTGTCACTACCTGCCCTAAGTAGACGTATTCCGTCACAACTTCTAGGCTCTCGCTGCCAATTGCGAACTGTTGTTCTCTTGCTAGGCTGTTGAACATTACCTTGGTTTTCTGCATGTTAATTTTTAGACCCATCGATCCGCTCTGCCTGTCTAACTCATTGGTCATGATTTGCAGTTCACCTCCTGAGTGACTCAGCAAGGCAATGTCATCAGCGAATCGCAGATTATTTAGGTATTCTCCATTTATTCTTATTCCCAACTGTTCATAATTCAGGCCTCGAAATACCTCCTGTAAACATGCGGTGAACAGCATTGGCGAGATCGTGTCTCCTTGCCTGACGCCCTTCCTTATCGGAATTTTATTGCTGACTTTATGGAGGACTATAGTAGCTGTGCAGTTGCTATATATATCTTCCAGTATTTTGACATAAGGCTCTTCCACCCCCTGATTACGCAATGGCTGTATGACTGCTGAGGTTTGCACTGAGTCGAATGCTTTCTCGTAATCAATGAAAGCTATATAGAGAGGTTGGTTATATTCTGCGCATTTTTCTATCACCTGATTGATAGTGTGAATATGATCTATTGTGGAATATCGTTTACGAAAGCCTGCCTGATCATTTGGTTGATTAAAGTCTAACGTGGCCCTGACTCTATTGGCGATTACTTTAGTAAATACTTTGTAGGCAACGGATAGTAAGCTGATCGGCCTGTAATTTTTCAAATCCTTGGCGTCTCCCTTCTTATGAATTAAGATAATGTTTGCATTCTTCCAAGCTTCTGGTACAGTCGAGGTCATAAAGCATTGCGTATACAGGGTGGCTAGTTTATCTAGCACGATGCTCCCTCCATATTTCAACAGATCTGCTGTTACCTGATCCTCCCCAGCTGCTTTTCCTTTTTTCATTGCTTCTAAGGCTTTCTTTACTTCATTTTTCGTTACTGGCGGAATGACGCATTGCAGTGCACTGCTGTATTCCTCATTAACGCTCTGATTACATTGGCTACTGTACAGGTCTCTGTAGAACTCTTCGGCTACGTTAACTATCTTATCCATATTGCTAATGACATTGCCCTGCTTGTCTCTTAATGCCTCTTAATGCTATGGCCAGCGATGGCGTAGAGGTAGAGCACAATTCTCCGCCGGGTTTCGAAAAAAAAATCCACGTGTCGATGGAATTGCATAACAAGGCCTGGAGTGCGGCCTGATCTCGGTGACCAGAACCGACAACGCACTCCCTCACCAAAACAGGATTTGGACCTGCTGCTCACCCTCGGCCCTCCGCCGCCCAGGAGTGCTCTGCTGTGCGACTCCCGCGCCGCCCTCAGCCGCCTGCAATCTAACGGCCGCGGTACCCCACTAGTGCGGGAAATTCGCTCGCGCCTCGAGCGCCTCGCGCAGAGAGGTTGTGCCGTGCGTGCACAGTGGGTGCCCGGTCACTGCGGCATCGCCGGCAACGAAGAAGCTGACGACCTCGCGACCGCTGCACACCAACTACCTGCCAGCGATCTGCCCCTTGCGCTGGAGGACGTGCGTGCGGCCATCCACGACCATCTCCGAAAGCAGCACCCCGACCCACGCATCGCGGGAGGTGAGCGCATCGACAGTGTCACCGGCTGTCGCGCGCATTGGCTGCGTGTGGCCCGGGGAACGACGGGTGAGTCACGGAATCGCGACGAGTGATGTGTGTGACGGATGCGGTTAGTGGAAACACTAGAACACCTGCTTCTTCGCTGTTCCGCGTTCGCCGATGCTCGTCGCGATATGCTCGCGGCCTATAGGGCGCAGGGCATACTACCAGACTCCATCAAGACGCTATTATGGCCGCAGAGCAGTGCGCGTACTCGTGAGCGAACTTTGGTGAGCCTCTGTGCATTCCTCGAACACACGGGCTCCGCGAGTTCTACCTTGAACGATTAATAACTGGACGCCCCACTCCAGTTGTAACCAACACAGTGCTGTGCGCGTGTGTGATTTAATTCCTCTAAAATGAACTAATCACGCGCACAACCTGGACACATTTCTTATTGTGTAAATAGTTTGTACATATTACTTCTCCCTCTATCCTCTATTCCTGTCCCCTCACCTCTTTCATTTCATTTCTCCTTTCTGCCTGCTGTCCTTTATTTCCGCTGCCCCAGCTCAGGTGCTTCAGTATCGATGGCAGATGCCGGGGCTAGCAAAAATCTTTTCCTTCCTTTTTACTATTATTTTTAATAAAACCACTACCACCACCACCCACCTTGTTTTAGTACTTGGCCACAACCTTCTATGATCAAACCGATTATATATATATATATATATATATATATATATATATATATATATATATATATATATATATATATATATATATATATATATATATATATATATATATATATATATATATTAAGGAAGCTAACAGTCACCGAAATCAAGGTGCATAGGGGAATATTTCTTTTTTTTAATATCTAATGCCAATCAATTAGTTTTTTTGAAGAAAATTACTT